>NC_053028.1:633153122-633336170 GCF_003073215.2 Triticum urartu | reverse complement strand
TTTTTAACTTTCACATACAAAGTACTCCTCCCCCCAGAGTCTCTGCAGATTTTCAAGTACCAATCATGCAATCTTCGCATCATCGTTGATAGAGATCTTTCATCTTTGACGAGAGGCTTCCCGTACTCGTATCTTTGTATCTGCACCTCCATGGGTTCATAATGTACATCGTCGGGCAGGTAATCTGCAAGATTGCTATAACCGGGCACCATCCTCGGATCATTAGCGACGTTGTGGCTAGGCACCTTGAGCGGGGGGCACGATTGCTTCGCTTGTTCGCCGAGCTGGGCAATTTGTTTCCCAGCTCGTCGTTCTTTCAGCCTTTGATCACTGACAGTACTTCCCGACCGCTCCGCTTCGGCAAATTCCTTTCCAATAATGCGCTCATAGTTTCCTTTCGGCGGAGACTTGGGTGGTTTTGTCAGGGCAGCCAGAGTGCGCTTCGCTTTCACCGGATCTACCTTCTCCTCCGGAAGTGGATGTCTCTTTGCTTTCAACCCTTGAAACCAGTCATCCACTTCGGTTCGTGCGATCTCGGCGTTCTCCTCCGGGGTCCTCTCGTATGGTAACTTCTCTGGAGTCTTCAGAGAAGGACCGAATCTGTATGTCCTCCCGCCTCTGGCTGTACTGCTAGACGCTGGCCAAGCAGACGGAGCGGTTGTCTTCTTTACTTGCTTACAAGGCGGAGGAGTAGGACTACGACGCGCCGGAGCAGCCGGAGCGGCGGCAGGTCTCTTCCGCCCTTGCTGACGAGGCGGAGAAGGAGGAGGCTGGCTGCTCGGGCGCGTCGGCGCAGGCGGAGAAGGAGGCGGAGTGCCGCCACGCGCTGGAGAAGGAGCCGGTCGAGTGCCCTGATCGTCACTCGCCAGAGGAGGAGGCGGTGGAGGAGGCGGAGTGCCCTGACTCGCCGGAGGAGGAGGAGGCGGAGTGCCCTGACTTGCCGGAGGAGGAGGAGGAGGCGGAGGCATCCAGTTCGGAAGGTTGATGAGCTCCTTCCGCCATAGGCATGGAGTCTTCAGAGCAGACCCCAGCCTAGTCTCCCCTTCACCGGTAGGGTGGTCAAGCTGGAGGTCCTCAAATCCCTCCGTTATTTCATCCACCATCACCCTAGCATATCCTTCTGGAATTGGCCGGCAGTGAAAAGTTGCGCCGGGTTCAGTAGGATAAACAGAGCCAACAGCTGCCTTGACCTTCAAATTCATCCATTGCGTCATAAGGTGGCAATTTTGAGACTCCGTGACAGCATCCACAGGATAGCTGGTAGGAGCCGTCAAGGCATGCTCCGGCTGAAGCAGCTCGGTGGAAGCCACGCTGCTTCTCCGCTGAGATGGCGGGGTAGCTTCGGGGGAAGCTTCGGCAGTACGTTTGCTGCGATTTGCTTCTCGTTCCTCTATCGCTTGTACCCTTGCTTGCAGCGCCTGCATTTGGGTCTGCTGCACTTTTTTCCTCCTCTCATGGGATTTGTAACCGCCTGCGTCCGGAAACCCAACCTTCCACGGAATGGAGCCTGGCGTGCCTCGTGTCCGTCCAGGGTGCTCAGGATTCCCGAGGGCCATTGTGAGCTCGTCGTTCTCTCTGTCTGGAAAGAATGTCCCTTGCTGCGCTGCTTCGATATACTGCTTAAGCTTCCTGACTGGTATGTCCATTTGATCGTTCATCCAAATGCACTTCCCTGTTACAGGGTCCAAGGTTCTGCCAGCCCCGAAGAACCAAGTCCGGCAACGGTCTGGCCAGTTAATTGTCTCTGGTTCAATCCCTTTATCAACCAGATCATTCTCAGTCTTGGCCCACTTAGGCTGGGCTACGAGGTAGCCACCTGACCCCGTGCGATGGTGATGCTTCTTCTTCGCAGCATTTTGCTTGTTTGTCACCGACATCTTCTTACTCTTTTCCGATGTCTTGTGGGCCACAAATGCGGGCCAGTGATCTCTGATCTTCTCATATCTGCCCTTGAATTCTGGTGTCTCATTATTTTCGACAAACTTATTCAGATCTTTCTTCCACCTCCTGAATAGTTCTGCCATCCTCTTAAGAGCAAAAGACTTGATTAATTGCTCTTTAATTGGCTTCTCTGGATTATCCTCTGGCGGTAGGGTGAAATTTGACTTCAGCTCAGTCCAAAGATCATTTTTCTGCATATCATTGACATAAGACACCTCAGGGTCTTCTGTAGCCGGCTTAAACCATTGCTGGATGCTGATCGGGATCTTGTCCCTGACTAGAACCCCGCACTGAGCAACAAATGCGTTCTTTGTTCGGATGGGTTCAATCGGTTGGCCGTCGGGCGCGATTGCTATGATCTCAAACCTTTCATCCGAGCTCAACTTTTTCTTCGGGCCTCGTCTCTTTACCGAAGTTGTGCTCGATCCGGAGGGCTAGAAAAAAGAACGAAGACTTAATTAATATGTGTACATACCAAAACAATGAATGCATCAATTAGCTAGTCAGCACAGGCTTAACTAATATATATACCTGGCCGGACTCGGTTCGGTCACCGGAGCCGTCATCACGGTCTCCTTCTTGCATCGGCATTGGGTCACCGGAGCCGTCCTCATGTTCTTCTTCTTGCACCGGCATTAGGTCACCGTAGCCAGCTTCTTCACCCTCTCCTTCCAGACCATCGGTGTCGTTGAGAAACAACAAGACGGCATCACTTCCTTCTGCGATTATGTCCCTCAACAACGCTTCTTTTGCTTCGTCTCGAATGGTGTCCATAATTTCTACAAATATTTACAACATGGCAATTATTATTCAAACATGACAGATGGATATATTAGTGGCAAACGTAGAACTAGCTACCTAATCATAGTAAGGAATCATATATATTAATTAGTGGCCTCGACGCTGCTTCTCTAGGATTTGGGGTGGCCTCGACAACGCTTCAAGGGTTTGGGGTGGCCTCGAGAACACTTCAAGGAGGGGGTAATATCGACCCCCCCCCACGTGTTGAAGCTATCGGGAGGGGGTATATCGACAACGACAACACTACATCTATGTCCCTCGACGACCCTCGTTCCCGATAAAAAAAGAGGAAGAAGAAGAAAAAAAAGAGGAGAAGAAAGAATAGAGGAGTTGAAAAAAAGAGGAGAAGAAAGAATAGAGGAGAAGAACTCCTCTATTCTTTCTTCTCCTCTTTTTTTTCTTCTTCCTCTTCTTTTTTTATCCTCTTCTTCCTCTCATGTTCGAGAGGATCGCCGAGGGGTCGGGAGGTTGCCTAGTGTCAAAGGATTCAACAAAACCATGTCTTCATCATTAGGCGAAAGTAACAGGTGCATGATGGTACGAAGCTCTCCAAAGTTATTTTGGAACGGAGTCCCAGATAAGATAATTCGCTTTTTGGTACAAAGTTCAGCAAGAACCTTCCAAATATCGTTATTTGGAAGGCCTTTGCTGAAATTCATACAAAAAGGCAAATTATCCTATCCGGGACACCATTCCAAAATAACTTTGGAGGACTTCGTCATGCCCTGGTTACTTCCGGCTAATGATGAAGCCATGGATTTCTTCAATACTTTGACACTAGGAAACCTCTCTCGACCCCTCGGCGATCCTCGACCCCTCGAACCCTCGACGACACTGGAACCCTCGACCCCTCGGCGATCCTCTTCTTCCTCTCATGTTCGAGAGGATCGCCGAGGGGTCGGGAGGTTGCCTAGTGTCAAAGGATTCAACAAAACCATGTCTTCATCATTAGGCGAAAGTAACAGGTGCATGATGGTACGAAGCTCTCCAAAGTTATTTTGGAACGGAGTCCCAGATAAGATAATTCGCTTTTTGGTACAAAGTTCAGCAAGAACCTTCCAAATATCGTTATTTGGAAGGCCTTTGCTGAAATTCATACAAAAAGGCATGTGCATAATTGGCATGGTATCATAATTTCACCCACATAGCATGTGCATGTACAAAACGGACAATGGTAGCATGTTCGTGTGTTACAAAGTTGGCATGGTATCATCATAATAGTTGCGGGAGAAAGTCTTCACTTTTTCTTTGCTTGTGTCATTTGCTTATTGCGCCGTAACCATGGATAATCTTCATTGTTTATCAGGATGCTTGGGTCAGCCTTGACATTGAAGGGAGGAATTTCATGAAACTTTTCATAATCTTCAGACATGTCTGTCTTGCCGTCCACTCCCAGGATGTCCCTTTTTCCTGAGAGAACTATGTGGCGCTTTGGCTCATCGTATGATGTATTCGCTTCCTTATCTTTTCTTTTTCTCGGTTTGGTAGACATGTCCTTCACATAGATAACCTGTGCCACATCATTGGCTAGGACGAACGGTTCGTCAGTGTACCCAAGATTTTTTAGATCCACTGTTGTCATTCCGTACTGTGGGTCTACCTGTACCCCGCCGCCTAACAGATTGACCCATTTGCACTTAAATAAAGGGACCTTAAAATCAGGTTCGTAGTCAAGTTCCCATATGTCCACTATGTAACCATAATATGTGTCCTTTCCGCTCTCGGTTGCTGCATCGAAGCGGACACCGCTGTTTTGGTTGGTGCTCTTTTGATCTTGGGCGATCGTGTAAAATGTATTCCCATTTATCTCGTATCCTTTGTAAGTCAATACAGTCAAAGATGGTCCCCTGGACAACAAGTACAACTCATCACAAACAGTGTTGTCACCTCTGAGACGTGTTTCCAACCAACTGCTGAAAGTCCTGATGTGTTCACATGTAATCCAGTCGTCGCACTGCTCCGGGTGTTTGGAGCGCAGACTGTTCTTGTGTTCATCGACATACGGGGTCACCAAGGTAGAGTTCTGTAGAACTGTGTAGTTTGCTTGAGACTAAGAATATCCATCCCTGCATATTATTGAGTCTCTTCCAGGAGTGCCTTTTCCAGTCAGTCTCCCCTCATACTGCGATTTAGGGAGACCTATCTTCTTAAGGCCAGGAATGAAGTCAACACAAAACCCGATAACATCCTCTGTTTGATGGCCCATGGAGATGCTTCCTTCTGGCCTAGCGTGGTTACGGACATATTTCTTTAGGATTCCCATGAACCTCTCAAAGGGGAACATATTGTGTAGAAATACGGGCCCCAGGATGACAATCTCGTCGACTAGATGAACTAGGACGTGCGTCATGATATTGAAGAAGGATGGTGGGAACACCAACTCGAAACTGACAAGACATTGCGCCACATCACTCCTTAGCCTTGGTACGATTTCTAGATCGATCACCTTCTGAGAGATTGCATTGAGGAATGCACATAGCTTCACAATGGCTAATCGGACGTTTTCCGGTAGAAGCCCCCTCAATGCAACTGGAAGCAGTTGCGTCATGATCACGTGGCAGTCATGAGACTTTAGGTTCTGAAACTTTTTCTCTGGCATATTTATTATTCCCTTTATATTCGACGAGAAGCCAGTCGGGACCTTCATACTGAGCAGGCATTCAAAGAAGATTTCTTTCTCTTCTTTCGTAAGAGCGTAGCTGGCAGGACCTTTATACTGCTTCAGAGGCATGCCGTCTTTTTCGTGCAAACTTTTGCAGGTCCTCCCGTGCCTCAGGTGTATCTTTTGTCTTCCCATACACGCCCAAGAAGCCTAGCAGGTTCACGCAAAGTTCTTCGTCACGTGCATCACGTCGATTGAGGAGCGGACCTCTAGGTCTTTCCAGTAGGGTAGGTCCCAAAATATAGATTTCTTCTTCCACATGGGTGCGTGTCCCTCAGCGTCATTCGGAACAGCTAGTCCACCGGGACCCTTTCCAAAGATTACGTAGTGTAAATCATTGACCATAGCAAGCACGTGATCACCGGTGCACATGGCGGGCTTCTTCCGGTGATCTGCCTCGCCTTTGAAATGCTTGCCTTTCTTTCGACATTGATGGTTGGTCGGAAGAAATCGACGATGGCCCAGGTACACATTCTTCCTGCATTTGTCCAGGTATATACTTTCAGTGTCATCTAAACAGTGCGTGCATGCGTGGTATCCTTTGTTTGTCTGTCCTGAAAGGTTACTGAGAGCGGGCCAATCGTTGATGGTCACGAACAGCAACGCCTTAAGGTTAAATTCCTCCTGTCTGTGCTCATCCCACGTACGTACACCGTTTCCATTCCACAGCTGTAAAAGTTCTTCAACTAATGGCCTTAGGTACACATCAATTTCGTTGCCGGGTTGCTTTGGGCCTTGGATGAGAACTGGCATCATAATGAATTTCCGCTTCATGCACATCCAAGGAGGAAGGTTATACATACATAGAGTCACG
The DNA here is from genome assembly GCF_003073215.2 of Triticum urartu. Classification (NCBI taxonomy): domain Eukaryota; kingdom Viridiplantae; phylum Streptophyta; class Magnoliopsida; order Poales; family Poaceae; genus Triticum; species Triticum urartu. The sequence continues at coordinate 633,329,952 of NC_053028.1, read as the reverse complement.
GGCCAGGTGCTGTGATTGCTGCTCTGCTCCCCGAAAGGATTAATGCCATCCGCGCTTAAGGCAAACCATACATTCCTTGGGTCCTTTGCAAACTCATCCCAGTACTTTCTCTCGATTTTTCTCCACTGCGACCCGTCAGCGGGTGCTCTCAACTTCCCATCTTTCTTTCGGTTCTCACTGTGCCATCGCATCAACTTGGCATGCTCTTCGTTTCTGAACAGACGTTTCAACCATGGTATTATAGGAGCATACCACATCACCTTCGCAGGAACCCTCTTCCTGAGGGGCTCGCTGTCGGTGTCAAAACCGGCGGATCTCGGGTAGGGGGTCCCGAACTGTGCGTCTAGGCCGGATGGTAACAGGAGGCAAGGAACACGATGTTTTACCCAGGTTCGGGCCCTCTTGACGGAGGTAAAACCCTACGTCCTGCTTGATTAATATTGATGATATGGGTAGTACAAGAGTAGATCTACCACGAGATCAAGGAGGCTAAACCCTAAAAGCTAGCCTATGGTATGGTTGTTGTATGATGATGTTGTCCTACGGACTAAAACCCTCTGGTTTATATAGACACCGAAGAGGGTTAGGGTTACACAAAGTCGGTTACAATGGTAGGAGATCTTGAATATCCGCATTGCCAAGCTTGCCTTCCACGCCAAGGAAAGTCCCATCCGGACACGGGACGAAGTCTTCAATCTTGTATCTTCATAGTCCTGGAGTCCGGCTGAAGGTATAGTTCGGCTACCCGGACACCCCCTAATCCAGGACTCCCTCAGTAGCCCCTGAACCAGGCTTCAATGACGACGAGTCCGGCGCGCAGATTGTCTTCGGCATTGCAAGGCGGGTTCCTCCTCCAAATTCTTCATAAAAGTTTGTAAACACCAAGAGTAGTGTCCGGCTCTGCAAAATAAGTTTCCACGTATTGCCATAGAGAGAATAATATTAACACAAATCTAATCTACTGACGTATTCCGCAGCGTGACATCACACTATGGCCAAGCCTTTATTCGAATCGTTTTCACTTTTTCACCTCAACGTGTTTTGTGAGGCGGTTTCCTTGGCACGTCTTGTTAAAGTAGAGATCGTGTCCCCCATTTACGGGATTCTCATCAATACGGACGTGGGTAACCCAACCGCGCCATTTATCACGGTGCTTGGGAGGCAAGCAAGTTTTACTAGGCTGGTGGAGACGCATAGTCGCATCCGCCCATATAAGGGGATAAGGATCCACCTTTTTACCTACGCCTTCTTCCTCCTTTGCCTATCCATCTTCTGCACACCTGAGCTCCAGCGCCCAAGCCCGCCCTTCCTACCTCAACCTTCTCCAACAATGTCCGGAGCGGGAGGCATGTGGATGGTCTCCTCCGTCATGGAGGGCCATGTCAAAAAGCTAAGGAAGGCCAGATACTTGTCTAAAGACATCGGGCACCGGCTTCCTGAGGAGGGGCAGCTTCTCCCCACCCCAAGGCCCCATGAGAGGGTAGTATTTCTTCTCCACTTCCTCCGCGGACTAGGTTTTCCTCTCCACCCATTTGTCTGCGGGCTCATGTTCTACTATGGCCTAGATTTCCACGATCTGGCCCCGAACTTCATCCTCAATATCTCGGCGTTTATCGTCGTGTGCGAGGCTTTCCTCTGCATCCGCCCCCATTTCGGCCTCTGGCTCAAGACCTTCAACGTCAAGCCAAAGGTGGTGCGCGGCAACCAGGCGGAGTGCGGAGGTGCCATGGCGAGCAAAATAGCCAACATCCTATGGCTCGAGGGCTCCTTTGTGGAGACCTTGAAGGGGTGGCAGTGAGGGTGGTTTTACATCACCGAGCCATGCGATCCGAAGTGGATCGCAGCCCCTGAATTCCGATCCGGACCCCCTACGCGGCTCACGTCCTGGAAGGAGATGGGCTTGTCGTGGGGCAACGAAGAACAGGTGGCCGGACTGCAAAAATGCATCCAGTCCCTGGTGAACAAGCAGCTCAAGCTAGTCAACGTAGTCCAGGTCATGCTCGTCCGCCGGATCCTTCTGTGTCAAGAACGGGACTTCAATTTGTGGGAGTTCAACCCGGCGCAGCACCGAACTCTGAGTAGGCTCTTCGACACGACGTACGAAGATGCCTGGAAGGGGCTAACCAAAGGCGCCGAGGCTCCCACATCCGCCTCCGAAGACCGCGGATTCAGCTCGCAGCGTCCTGCTGGCGAGGTAAGATATTTTCATCTTTTACAGGATGTTGAGTTTTTTTTCATAGTTTGACTCTATGCGGGATCTAAACTCCCTTACCTTTGATAGGATTGGCAGGCGAAGTCCGGACTGATTAACTGTCCGGCTCCCTTGCCCGAAGACCCAGCCCCTGCTCTCCTAGTGAAGCTACTGGTTCCGGCACCTTATGTGGTGCCGAAGAAGAAGGCCACGGGGACTCGAAAGAGTTCCCGGCATATGGTGGTGTCGGACTCGTCGTCCGACGAGTCCGAGACACACTCCTCCCGTGAAGACGAGGAGGAGGAAGAAGAAACCTCTCCCCCTCCAGCGGGGGGAGGAAAGAAGAGGAAGGCCACCCCAGTAGGGGAGGCCGAGGGGTCCAAGAAGAGGAAAACCCCTCCGCCGGACTACGCCCCCGACGCCGACGAGGACGAAGAGGAGTGGCCGAACAGGGCCAAGCGTCCGGCGAAATCGTAAGTGTTCGGATACCAGGGTAACTCATGATATTCCTTTTGTTGCACAGCTTTCCCTAATGTCGAATATAATCATGCAGCCCGCCCAAGGACGGGCTCGACGAGTCATCGAGCGGCTCCCTGGATTCATCGGACGTGAATTCAGTTCCGCCCGCTGCCTCCCCCTGTGCTGCGGATGACGCCAAAGTGGCGTCGCGACAAGCTCCGGGGCAAGAGGAGGTGGTCCAGGAGGAGCCGCGAGGCGACCTCCCGGACTCCAGGAGTAAAGGGGACAAGACCCCCCAGGGCTCCGAGTCCGGCTTTAAGCCGGACACCGCGCCGGAATCATCAACGATTCCGGACCGCGGCAGGCGAACTCCAGCCAAGAGGAGCAAGCCTATTGAGCCGGCGTCCTCCGTCCAACCGGAGGCGCCGGACAATCTGCTGGAGGTGCTAAAGGGCGCCTCCATCGACGAGGAGCACCGTACCATCATGAGTACGGTGGTCCAGAAGGTTCGGTCCGCCAAAAGCGGACTGACTGAAGCTTGTGCTAGCCTTCTAACAGGCTTCGAGGTAAGTAAAAATATGTAAAAATATTACCGCATAGACAGTAGCCCCTGATGCTCTGTTTGGCATTCGGAAAGAAAAGCCGAATAGAGGATCTATTAAATATCGCAGGAGTCTAACTAAAAAGGAGTCAATATACGTATGCAGGCTTCGCTGCTGGCCACCGCCGCACTGACTGCGGAGGTGGGTGCCCTAAAGCAGGGCCTCGAGCGGACCGAGCAAGAGCTCGGCCTTGCCAAACGGCAGCTCGAGGAGAAAGAAGGTAAGAGATACCTTATAGAAAAAATGCCTATAAGAAGACGCAATTGCAAAAAATGACAGGAGTATACTGCTTATTGTAGGGGCCACAACTGAGGTGGCGACCCTCAAGCAGGCGCTGTCCGAGGCCGAGAAGAAAGCGGCCACGGAGCGCACCGAGCGGGAGAAATTTGAGGCGCAGGTCGGCGAGGTGCAGCAAGAGCTTCAGGCTCTCATGAAAAAACATGACAGTTTGGAGCTTGACTCGAAGACGCGAGCGTCCGAGCTTGCTGCGGCCCTTAAAACCGCCAAGTCTGCTAAGGCCGAAGCCCAGAAGGCCCTCTAGGAATTGGATGCGGTGAAAAAGATAGCGGCGGGTAAGGCATTCTCTATGCAAAGCAGACATATAAAAGTAAACTACTTGTTACTTACGCGAATCCGGAGCTCTCCAGGGGCATTCGCAGATCTTCCCCGTAGCGTATCCGATGCCGCCGCATTCTACCGAGCCGAGGAAGGCAGCTCGACGGAGAAGGTGTTCTGGTCTCAGTACGCTGAGGCCGGACACCCTGTGCCCTTGAGCGACCAGCTGAAGCAGCTGGTCGAGCTCCACAAGGCGGCCGAACAGGCCCTGAAGGGCTTCATAGTTCGGCTGTGGCCTGGAGAGGCCCTGCCTGGGAGCTACTTCAGACTGGTGTGGCGGCTGGTGGAGTCTTGTCCCAGGCTCGAGGTCATCAAGCGCTCTGTCTGCATCGAAGGAGCCCGTAGGGCCCTTGCCCGTGCAAAGGTGCACTGGGGTAAGCTGGACGGTGAGAAGCTAGTGAGGGACGGGCCACCGCCGGGGAAGGAGCATCGCAAGCCCGAGAACTATTACAAGGATGTTCTGGCTGGTGCCCGCCTTATGGCGGATGAATGTACCAAGTATGTAATTTTTGAATGAACTCGCTTGTGTTATCCTGTGCGCTGAAAACTTGTTCATATGCGCTAAGCAATGCTTGAATTTAAAATATTACTTTTTATGCGGCCGTTTATCAAAAAATTGAGAGATGGCCAGTCGTCGGCTTCTGCCCCCATGCCACTAGTGCTGGGGTGTTCGGGATAAACCTGAGCGCTCTTTTTCCCATGATTGGGTCCGTCGAGGGAAGCGCTCAGCACAACGAACAAGGCAATCGGACTATAATGCTTGAACACTCTCACTTAGCCATAGAACTCTATAATTTTAAATTTCAGCGAAGCCCCTAGTATTCGGAAGACCGAGTTCGGGGCGCTATCCACGCCTTGGCCGGACAAAGCCGGTTCCTCGCTCTAAGCGGCATAAGTCTTTAAGGACTCGAAAAACCTCTCGAACAACGACCGGTCTCTCGCCTCATCATGACAGTCAGTTTTAGCTTTCTCTACTGAGGTGCTCAACCCAGCTCAACTGGGGCACAATCGCAGTAGTTCTCCTAGTGCTACCTTAGCCGATATAGCGGAACGTAAGGCACCAAAACATAGGAGCCGGGCAAACCCAACTATTGACCCAAATCATGATTCGGAGCCGATGCATATAGTGCTATAAGTTCGGGGTGCCGCACTTGTGAAAGTGTACGGACTTCTCACGCCATATTGATGGGTACTGAAGCCCCTGGCGTATTTTTGCCATACCACAGTGTACGGATGGAACATGTTATTAATAAACATATATATAAAAAAGGATAATGCAAAAAATAGACAAAAAGCTATGCATTGTTTATGGAAAGGTTGCTATGAAAGCGGAACGATACAAATAGTGCGATAAGCAAAATAAATTGGACTATTTAACATGTCCTGGCCAGGGGCAGGCCGCGGAATTGTATTAAAAAACAGGTATACTGCTCGCAATAGAGACCACCTGGAAGTTCCATAATGCGGCGTGGCTTGTCTGCGTTCCTGGATCTTGCATTGTTTGTGCGGCAGTTGAATTGCCGAACGGGTCGTCCGAAGTATGGAGTCCTGAGAGTAAGAAAAAAAGGAATCCGGCAGCCCCTGGTGCGGTTTAAGCCGTATTTCGGGCGTGCCGTGATAGTGCCCCTTCCCCTGTGCCCATGGTATTTCAAGAGCGTAGTTATGTACGCGAAGCACTGGTTTTGCTATATCGCGAGGGCTAGGGTTGGGGCCGCATTGCTACGCTAGCTCAGAACGTGCCAGGCGGTCTTGTTGCAGGGTACTCCGGGCGCGCTTGACAGTGTCCGGCTTTTTGAAGGCCGAACTGGAGAACTGCCAAGAGAGGCTGCTTTGTACTTCTGCTGCAAGCGCTGCCGTGTGCTCCTCCGTTCGGAGGGAGCGTTCAGTGTTCCCATTGACCGTGATTACTCCTCTAGGACCTGGCATCTTGAGCTTGAGGTATGCATAGTGCGGTACCGTGTTGAATTTTGCGAATGCGGTTCGCTCGAGCAGTGCGTGATAGCCACTATGGAACGGGACTATGTCGAAGATTAACTCCTCGCTTCGGAAGTTATCCGAAGATCCGAAGACCACTTCCAGTGTGACTGAGCCTGTACAGTTGGCTCCTACACCTGGTATGACGCCTTTAAAGGTCGTTTTGGTGGGCTTGATCCTCGAGGGATCTATGCCCATTTTTCTCACTGTATCCTGGTAAAGTAGGTTCAGGTTGCTGCCGCCATCCATGAGGACTCTTGTGAGATGAAATCCGTCAATGATTGGGTCTAGAACCAATGCGACGAAGCCGCCGCGGCGGATGCTAGTGGGGTGGTCCCTTCGATCAAAGGTGATCGGGCAGGAGGACCATGGGTTGAACTTTGGGGCGACTGGCTCTATCGCATATATGTCCCGTAACGCCCGCTTCCGCTCCCTCTTGGGGATGTGGGTTGCGTATATCATGTTCACCGTACGCACTTGCAGGGAAAATCCCTTCTGTCCACTGTTGTTCGGTGGCCTGGGCTCCTCCTCGTCGTCGCTATGCAGCCCCTTGTCTTTGTTTTCAGCTCTTAACTTGCCTGCCTGCTTGAACACCCAACAGTCCCTATTGGTGTAATTGGCTGGCTTTTCGGGGGTGCCATGTATCCGGCACAAGCGGTCGAGTATTCGGTCCAAACTGGATGGGCCCTGAGTATTTCTTTTGAATGGCTTTTTCTGTTGACCGGATTTGTAGCCTCGGAATCCGGCATTAACTGTCGTATCCTCATTGCTGTCGCTGTTAAGGCGGCGCTTTTGTTTGTTCCGACGCGGCGTGTCACTTTTGTCCTTGGTATTCGAATTACCAGGGTTCTTGGTTAAGTTGTTGCTGTGAGCTAGCCAGCTGTCTTCTCCCGTGCAAAAGCGGGTCATGAGTGTCGTGAGGGCTGCCATAGATTTCGGCTTTTCCTGTCCCAGGTGCCGGGCAAGCCACTCGTCGCGGATATTATGCTTGAAGGCCGCTAAGGCCTCTGCGTCCGGACAGTCGACTATCTGGTTTTTCTTTGTTAGGGACCGTGTCCAGAATTGCCTGGCCGATTCCTCTGGCTGCTGAATTATGTGGCTTAGGTCATCGGCGTCCGGTGGTCGCACATAAGTGCCCTGGAAGTTGTCAAGGAATGTGGCTTCCAGGTCCTCCCAAGAACCGATTGAGTCTGCTGGCAAGATGTTAAGCCAATGCCGGGCAGGTCCCTTAAGTTTGAGTGGGAGGTATTTGATGGCGTGTAGATCATCACCGCGGGCCATGTGGATATGAAGGAGATAATCCTCGATCCATACTGCAGGATCTGTTGTGCCATTGTACGATTCGATGTTTACGGGTTTGAAGCCCTCAGGGATTTTATGATCCATTACTTCATCTGTGAAGCATAGTGGGTGTGCGGCGCCTCTGTATTGGGCTATATCATGACGCAGCTCGAAGGAGCTTTGTCTGTTGAGTTCGGCCCGGCCGGATTCATTGCATCCGGAGTGACAATCACCGTCATGTGCCGTGGGGCACCTGCGCGATCCGTAGATCGATCTTGTTTGCCTTGCCTTGTCCTCCAGTATGTCGCGCAGGTTGGGCGCATTTTCCCGTGCCTTAGTATGCTTGACGCGGCGCCGGGGCATGGCTTGAGTGGAGGGCCGAGAGGTCTCTCTGTCGCGGCCACGAGGTGGCCGGTCGGCCATGTCATGCGTTGGTGATGTAGGTGCTTCCTCCTCTAGTCGGGGTAGCAGCCTGCGCTTTGGGTAACTCTTGGAGGGGCGTTCGAGTTCATACTCTTCGGCCGCAAGGACTTCAGTCCATCTGTCAGCTAGCAAATCCTGATCAGCTCTAAGCTGTTGCTGCTTTTTCTTGAGGCTGCTTGCCGTGGCCATAAGCCTGCGTTTAAAACGCTCTTGTTCGGCGGGATCCTCTGGCACGACGAACTCGTCGTCGTCGAGGCTTGCCTCGTCTTTGGAGGGAGGCGTATAATTATCGTCCTCAACCTCTTGGTCCGCCGCCCTCTCGTGAGGGCTGGCTTCTTTGTCCTCCTGTGCTGAATCTTGCTGGAGGGGGTGTTCTTCGGCGCTATCCGGAGTAGTATTATCTCCCGTGCCGGAATCACCGTTTTTGCTTTGGCGGGATTTAGAGCGGCACCGCTGACGCCAGCGCTTGGGCTGTTTCTTAGAGGTATCGTCCCCCGCTGTTCCATCGCCGTCTCCATCCTTTGGAGTGTCCACCATATATATGTCATATGACGAGGTGGCCTTCCAGCGCCCTACAGGTGCTGGTTCTTCTTCGTCTCCTGCATCGTCGTCCATGCCATCGATGCCTTCGGAGTCGAAGTCAAGCATGTCGGTTAAGTCGTCGACAGTGGCTATGAAGTAGGTGGTGGGTGGGTTTTGAATTTCTTCATCGTCCGTATCCCCGCCTTGCTGACCGTAGTCCGGCCAGGGCTCTCCTGATAAAGAGAGAGACTTTAGATAATTCAGGATGTCGCCGAAGGGCGAGTGCTGAAAGATGTCTGCGGCGGTGAACTCCATTATCGGCGCCCAATCGGATTCGATCGGCAGAGGCGCGGGGGGCTCGGAGTTCGGAGAGGAATCCGGCTCCTCGGAGTCACGGGCCATGCGGAGTGCGGGGCTGGAGTTCGGCTCGATCGCCTCTGAGATCGCAGCCCCTGAGGCAGCGTCCAACCGCTGATCCTCGATCGGCGTAGTAGGCTCCGAATCAATGGTCGGAACCGGTGCGTGTGCGGCCTCCAAAGCACTGTTCGGCAGCAGAGCTATATCATGCCCATCGAGACAGTGCGGCGCGCTTGGCTATGGCTCGAATCCGTCAAAGATCAAGTCCCCGCGGATGTCAGCCATGTAGTTTAGGCTTCCAAACCTGACCTGATGGCCAGGGGCGTAGCTTTCGATCTGCTCAAGGTGGCCAAGCGATTGGCCCGCAGTGCGAAGCCGCCGAAGACGAAGATCTGTCCGGGGAGAAAAGTCTCACCCTGGACTGCATCGCTGTTGATGATCGAAGGAGCCATCGGGCCTAAAAGCGACGACACAGAGGAACTCTCAATGAAAGCACCAATGTCGGTGTCAAAACCGGCGAATCTTGGGTAGGGGGTCCCTAACTGTGCGTCTAGGCCGGATGGTAACAGGAGGCAAGGAACACGATGTTTTACCCAGGTTCGGGCCCTCTTGATGGAGGTAAAACCTACGTCCTGCTTGATTAATATTGATGATATGGGTAGTACAAGAGTAGATCTACCACGAGATCAAGGAGGCTAAACCCTAAAAGCTAGCCTATGATATGGTTGTTGTATGATGATGTTGTCCTACGGACTAAAACCCTCCGGTTTATATAGACATCGGAGAGGGTTAGGGTTACACAAAGTCGGTTACAATGGTAGGAGATCTTGAATATCCGCATTGCCAAGCTTGCCTTCCACGCCAAGGAAAGTCCCATCCGGACACGGGACGAAGTCTTCAATCTTGTATCTTCATAGTCCTGGAGTCCGGCTGAAGGTATAGTTCGGCTACCCGGACACCCCCTAATCCAGGACTCCCTCACTCGCCGTCAACATCACCAGGGTCATCTCGTCTGATCTTATACCGCAATGCACCGCATACCGGGCATGCGTTCAGATCCTTGTATGCACCGCGGTAGAGGATGCAATCATTAGGGCATGCATGTATCTTCTCCACCTCCAATCCTAGAGGGCATACGACCTTCTTTGCTGCGTATGTACTGTCGGGCAATTCGTTATCCTTTGGAAGCTTCTTCTTCAATATTTTCAGTAGCTTCTCAAATCCTTTGTCAGCCACAGCATTCTCTGCCTTCCACTGCAGCAATTCCAGTACGGTACCGAGCTTTGTGTTGCCATCTTCGCAATTGGGGTATAACCCTTTTTTGTGATCCTCTAACATGCGATCGAACTTCAGCTTCTCCTTTTGACTTTCGCATTGCGTCCTTGCATCGACAATGACCCGGCGGAGGTCATCATCATCGGGCACATCGTCTGGTTCCTCTTGATCTTCAGCAGCTTCACCCGTTGCAGCATCATTGGGCACATCGTCTGGTTCCTCTTGATCTTCACCAGCTCCCCCCGTTGCAGCATCACCGTATTCAGGGGGCACATAGTTGTCATCGTACTCTTCTTCTTTGCCGTCTTTCATCATAACCCCTATTTCTCGGTGCCTCGTCCAAACATTATAGTGTGGCATGAGACCCTTGTAAAGCAGGTGGGAGTGAAGGATTTTCCGGTTAGAGTAAGACCTCGTATTCCCACATTCAGTGCATGGACAACACATAAAACCATTCTACTTGTTTGCCTCAGCCGCATCGAGAAACTCATGCACGCCCTTAATGTACTCGCGGGTGTGTCTGTCACCGTACATCCATTGCCGGTTCATCTGCGTGCATTATATATAATTAAGTGTCCAAATTAATAGAAGTTCATCATCACATTAAAACCAAAGTGCATACATAGTTCTCATCTAACAACATATAGCTCTCCAGAGCATCTAATTAATTAAACCATACATTGAAACTATGTAAAACATTTCAATGCGAAAACAAATGCGATCATAATCGCGACCAAGGTAACAATTGATCCAACGGCATAATGATACCAAGCCTCGGTATGAATGGCATATTTTCTAATCTTTCTAATCTTCAAGCGCATTGCATCCATCTTAATCTTGTGATCATCGACGACATCCGTAACATGCAACTCCAATATCATCTTCTCCTCCTCAATTTTTTTTATTTTTTCCTTCAACAAATTGTTTTCTTCTTCAACTAAATTTAACCTCTCGACAATAGGGTCGGTTGGCATTTCCGATTTACATACATCCTACATAAATAAAATCTATGTCACGTTGGTCGGCATAATTTTCATAAACAATAAATGAACCAATAGTTATAAAGATAATATATATACCACATTCGAATCATAGACAGAACGAGGGCCGACGGGGGCGGATATCAAAACCATCGCACTATATAAGATGCAATAATAAAAGTAAGAAAATAATACAAGTATCTATGTAAACATACAAGTAAGAATATTTTTCCTTTCAGAAAGAAGATAAGAACAAGAGACTCACCACGGTGGTGCCGGCAATGAGCTCGGCGCGGGTGATCGACGGCGGTGAAGACGGGGACGGGGCGTGACGGATCGCTAAACCTAGACAAATATTATGGAAAATGGAGCTTGGAGGTCGAGCTTGGAGAGGAGAAAGCTTAAGTAGTGTGGCTCGGGCATTCCATCGAACACCTTGTGTGCATAGGAGATGAGCTAGAGCACCACCAAGCCCTCTCCCCCTCGGCCAGAGAAAAACAGTGCACTGGGGTGCTCTGCTCGCGAGCGAGGGGTATATATAGGCACCTCATTGGTCCCGGTTGGTGATATGAACCGGGACTAAAGGGGAGCCTTTGGTCCCGGTTCAAGCCACAAACCGGGACCAATGGTGGTGGGCCAGGAGCGAGGCCCATTGGTCCCGGTTCATCCCACCAACCGGGACCAAAAGGTCCAGATAAACCGGGACCAATGGCCCACGTGGCCCGGCCGGCCCCCTGGGCTCACGAACCGGAATCAATGCCCCCATTGGTCCCGGTTCTGGACTGAACCGGGACTAATGGGCTGACCCGGCCTGGACTAAAGCCTTGTTTTCTACTAGTGTATATAGCACGGCAAAAATTCTCGCAAAAAAAGGCACGGTACAAAATCGGACCCAACCTTTGTTCGCTCCGCACCAGCCCCTGCCTTCTTTTTCTCTCCGGCCGCCGACGTCCAAATCGATGAGTTTACAAAATACTGGTCACTTTGTAGGCGCGGTCAGGAGTGCAAGAGGAAGGCGAACCTTTATGAACTTTTCTATGCTCCGGCCTCAGAAATGTCCGTGGAAGGCTCAGGACCATCCTCGCCGATTCCGCTGTCGACTGATCTAGCTTCCACGACTAGGAGGCAGGGGTCAACGAGCTTGGCTTCTTGACGTTTCTCAAAATTTTGATAATTGATTTTTTTATGTTTGAAATCACGTTCTATTTCCCCTTCAAAAAGAAATGACCCATTTTGTTTCTCTCTCTAGATTTTCATGTTGTGTAGATCCGATTTTTGGTGAGATAGACGGTGAAGAACAATATTCATGATTTTTCTTTAAAATCTTGTTCATGCCTTTTTTTAATATCTGTTTTGGGTCCTTTCCCAGAATCTATTCATGATTTTTGTTCAGATTTTTGTTCTTTTGTTCCTGACTTTATATGTTGGTGAAGGAAAAAAATGTGGTCGTATTTCTTGATTTCAACAGTTCACGATTTTTTAAAACAAGTAAATGCGCACGTGCAACGCATGTTAATATTCAGGCAATATATTAATTGCATGCAGATATTAGATATACTATTATTTGTGCGTCAATTCTGTGATCAGTGCAATATTGGGTATGATATTAATTGCATGTTAAACACGTTGAACGCTTGCCATTGGAGCAGTCTAGGTCATTGGATTGACTTATTCAATGTGTACGTGCAATGCACGTTAATTTGGAAGTATATTAAGTGCATGCGGATATTAAGTAGGATATTATTTGCATTTTATTATGTGACTAGTAAGTGTGCACGTGCAACACACGTATAACCTTGAGAAATAAATATCCTGTTGCATTTAATACGTAGCATGTCAATTCTGCAAAGAGGAAGTTAAGTACTTCCCGTGCATGGAGAAAAAGGATCCCGTCATGATATAGTAATTCTAACTAATATGAAAAACAGAAGGCACATGAAACTAATGAGGTTAGTATAATATAGCCAAAATAGCACATCTGCATTGCTATATTAACACACACCTTGATAGTTAGCGAGCATTAAAGGAAGAAATTAAGATAGCTTGAGCAAAATACAGGAATAAGCAAATAATTTGGTGGGTTATATTCTTCATCTTTTGAAACTGGTAGGCCCGAGTTTCATACAGAATAAATCTGATAGCTTTACAGTCAATCGATCAAGAATAAGAATACATCTATGGCCTATACATTCAACTCTGTTGTAATATGTACGAAGTCGAACAAGCATTTATGAGTTTGTTCTTGCAGCTCTTATCAGGTTTAGTACAAAGGACTAAAGTAGCAGAAGATGAGTCTGAACTGAAGGAAATCAAATAAACCAAATATGATAGTAGAAGATCACATGGTACACATGGAGCCAATATCATATCCAGCCTTTTGTATTGTCCCTCATATCTGAGATGTGATTTGTTACTATGGGTGTAGCATACACATTTGTGAAATTATATATAGCATTAGTTGGCACCAAAAATTACTATACACAACGTGGATGTGGATTATACTCTTGTCATTTTGAAGTTAAGCTTTGATCAACATATATGCAAAGGAAGTGCACGCAGATGAACAAAAAATCAAATTTTCTTTGCTTTTTGCTGTTCACGGAAGTATACATGCAGTGCACCTACAGACCTTGAATGAAACTAAGGGCCATAGTTAATTAGCACCACCACCACTTTATGAAGGAAAAAATACCAACCAGTGGATATGCCCACTCTTCTAATGCTATTTGTGCACATCATCTTACCATGCACTTCAAACACACCGAAACAGACTTTTAATTAAACTAACGTCAGTGAGCGTGAAGACCGCATCACAGCAGAGGAGGGCCGCCTGGGCCGGGGCTCAAGACGGGCCATCGGTAAGTTGCGCAGATCTGGCGGGTGGGTGGTCTGCTCCATTTTATCTCTACATTAAAGGGGGATCGAACGTTGTGATGGTTCGACCTTCCTTCGCTGCCACAGCCTTGTTCGATCCCCACGAAGAGAAAATCGCTTGACAAAAAAAACCATGTTTCATGCCAGCGAAAAACAGAAACGGCCTGCACGTTCTCCACCCCCTCCTCCCCATATCTCGCTATCCCTCTAGCTAACTTGAACCACCTCACCCGCGACCAACCTGCGCCCTCCTCTCCCTCTCGATCCTCCCTGCTACCTCCAACACCGCAGCTCGCCGCCATCTCACATCCTCTTCAGATCCCTGCAACCTATCCCTGCACGTAGATGCCACGGTCTGCCGAGGATAACCCCTAGGTGGATCGCCGCCTCACCACCTGCAAGGACTGCCGCCGCCTTTGCTTGCCGATCCAAGATGGAATAGGTGCCACTACCTAGGCCGACGATCTGTCGGCGTGCACGCGTTGCTCAAGGGAGCATCATCAACCTGTTATGGTATCCATCGTTCTTCCATGCGGCCCCCTGGCCTCAATCTGCAGAACTGCCGCCGCATATCCTCTATGCATTATTCCCCATTCTTGTCGCCTTGTGTCCCCTTACCCTCCTTATTAGATCCCGATCTTCCTCTCCTGTCCCTCAAGCTCCGGCAATGGCTGCCTCCAGAGGTCCAAACAGCCGCAGTAAGCAGCTGCAATGACAGGCGGAGAAGAAGCCGACTTTTGTACTCGACACCTTCACAGTTGTGTGTATTTTTTTAACTCACATGTTATGTGTCGAGTGCTCCACACAAAGATAACATTTTCTATGAGCGTCCTTCTCTTTTATCAATGCTTGAAAAATGATTACTAGCGAGTGATGATTTATTTGCAGATTTGTTGATTTAGGAAATACTGCTAGAAAGAAAAGGATGATGACATATCAACTCAAATGTGATCTGATGGTGCAAGTCCGATTAGTGGCTGTCCTTTTGTTGTTTTATTTGTGGATGCTGGTTCGTTACTATAATTTTGCTTCTTGTCAATTGTGCTCTCACGAGTCCTATGGTGTTTATATGGTAACCTGATGTTGTTTCTGCAGATACTGATATACGAGCTCGGCAAGGGTGAGATAGCATTCACTAACAAGAGTGAAAATTGGCCCAATCAATAATTAAATGAAGAATCAGCTTATCATTCATGGCAGTTAGGATTCAGTATTGCAGATTTGTTGATTTAGGAAATACTGCTAGGAAGAAAAGGATGATGACATATCAACTCAAATGTGATCTGATGGTGCAAGTCCGATTGGTGGCTGTCCTTTTGTTGTTTTATTTGTGGATGCTGGTTCGTTACTATAATTTTGCTTCTTGTCAATTGTGCTCTCACGAGTCCTATGGTGTTTATATGGTAACCTGATGTTGTTTCTGCAGATACTGATATACGAGCTCGGCAAGGGTGAAATAGCATTCACTAACAAGAGTGAAAATTGGCCCAATCAATAATTAAATGAAGAATCAGCTTATCATTCATGGCAGTTAGGATTCAGTATTGCAGATTTGTTGATTTAGGAAATACTGCTAGGAAGAAAAGGATGATGAAATATCAACTCAAATCTGATCTAATGGTGCAAGTCCGATTGGTGGCTGGCCTTTTGTTGTTTTATTTGTGGATGCTGGTTCGTTACTATAATTTGCTTCTTGTCAATTGTGCTCTCACGAGTCCTATGGTGTTTATATGGTAACCTGATGTTGTTTCTGCAGATACTGATATACGAGCTCGGCAAGGGTGAAATAGCATTCACTAACAAGAGTGAAAATTGGCCCAATCAATAATTAAATGAAGAATCAGCTTATCATTCATGGCAGTTAGGATTCCGTATTGCAGATTTTTTTATTTAGGAAATACTGCTAGGAAGAAAAGGATGATGACATATCAACTCAAATCTGATCTGATGGTGCAAGTCCGATTGGTGGCTGGCCTTTTGTTGTTTTATTTGTGGATGCTGGTTCGTTACTATAATTTTGCTTCTTGTCAATTGTGCTCTCACGAGTCCTATGGTGTTTATATGGTAACCTGATGTTGTTTCTGCAGATACTGATATACGAGCTCGGCAAGGGTGAAATAGCATTCACTAACAAGAGTGAAAATTGGCCCAATCAATAATTAAATGAAGAGTCAGCTTATCATTCATGGCAGTTAGGATTAAGTATAGAAAATTTGTAATCTGGTAAGGCAAAGTCTACCAAAGAGCAAATTGATTACACTCTGAAAACACTCATGGCATACTTTGCAGTAACCAAGTCCATTATGTGCATACAACTGGTCTGTAGGTTGATCTCTTTAATAGTTTCTGTACAAAAACATGCTCTGTTATTACAAATTTAATGGTTGGTGTACTTCAAGATTTATTAGGATCGGAGTAAACACTTGATCATTTTGTTTTGTCTTCTTCTTATGCTTCACATTTGCCATATCCCTGTGTAAACTTGGTTTTTCTAATATAATCTATGGGTCATGCTCTCCAAATTAATGAGCCTGATAAACATTCAACAAATAATGACCATCTTGATGTGAAAAGACAAACTATCTAATGAAGGTCTCCAGAAGGTATATCTCTTTTTTCAAGGAATTATAAGAAGTGCTTACTTTTTCGATCATGTTACTGTGCATTTTCTTATACAATGTTTTTTAGGTTTCTTAACACAAAGTGCAATCTGACACCCAAAGATTTGATAGTCTTATTTAGACAATTTAGAGACTTTTTTCCCCTGTTAGTTGTTTCCTTTTCCAATTTAGGAAATACATGTAGTCCTAACAATCATGCTCCCATTCTCCACAATGGAATCGTTCATTATAGTCAACTAGGAGTATCACTTCTTCTAATGGATAAACTCTTTGAGTTGAAAGTTGAAACACCTTTTTTCTCCTGCTGGTGAGAATGAATATAGAAGGAGTTCTGTTCTGGAAAGTAAACACAGATGTAAACTTAATCAAATATCACTCATATGGTAAACAATATCGACCAGAAAAAGGAAATTGTTTGGTTACTCACAAGTAAAATGTTAATTAGTACCAGGATCAAGGATTTAAAGGAAACACCTAGGATTTTGAGGCAGTGCCGGAGCATGGGGCGCCCTTGAGGGCGATGAAGTAGACCTTTAAGAGGTCCGAGGTGACCTCCCGGAGCTTGGCCATGTGCACCTTGTTGTCCAGGATGGCCTGCTCCCGCTGTAGCTAACACACAGACAAACCTTAGAGATGTAGGCATGTTTGTTGGCAAAGTCGACGAGGCTAGCGACCTCGTTGGGTCGACGAAGCGAGAGAATATGACAGTGAGGCTCACGTGGGTGCATATCCGGTCTAGCTAGGTGAGCGCCTTTATGTCGCCAGTTTTGATGGTGCCTGCCAGATGGGTGGCTTCTGGTCCAACAAGGGATTGAATGTTGACGAGGCGCCTGATGCGGAATTAGATGTCGTACTCCTTGGACAACTTCATGGTATATCGGGCAGCCTCGCCCCAATTATGAGGACAAAGCAGGACACAATTCTTTGGCAATGAGATGAGCAATGTCATTTAAGAGGAGGGGAGACGAAAGTATCCATTTTTCGATTATGCCAGTTTTAGCAGAATTACAATTGAGGGTTATCAAGCAATCTGAACAAACATGAATTAATCCTATTTATTACCACCATTATTAAATGGCGTCACAAAATCATGAACCAAACATCTTCACAGATTAAACAAAGTATCTATAGTAATATACCAACTCAAGATTATGTGATAATTCATTGAAGGCATGCAACTGGTATCTTTCCCTTCAAAAAGAATTACTACCGCAAATTGAGGTTCTTGTGAACTAAAATTGCTAGACTAAATAGAAAAAGTATAATATGGACAAAAGCTACGTGCCCTCATCTTTGACACAAAAAGTTCAATTCAAACCATTTTTTGATTGTTATGTCTTTTTTGTATTCCGTGGCAACGCGCCGGCAGTTAGCTAGTAGAGTCTACATTCCTAAAAACAAAACATTTCATGCATGAAAATCTGAGTCCCCTAGGCCCTAGCGACAGTGGTAATCAAAGATTAATTTAGGATCTATTATCATAGAATAAGAAAAGAGATAAATTTACTGTATGTGCTAGCGGGCATTACCTCAAACACACTGTGTGCACCGTGGTGCGGGATTAGCACCAACAAAACATTGGCGTGATGGCATGGGGAGGACGATAGCTGATGTGTGGCCACCACCTTCTTCCACCTGGGATCCCCTTCCACCTCTCCGGTGCCTCGATCTCCCCTCTCCTTCACCGCAGGGCCACTGCAACCACCTTGACCGCTGTAATCAAGAAGCACAACTTGGGAAGACGATGGCAACGGCGGCAAGTCTAGAGTAGTACGATGGAGGCTGCAGCGGCTGGGCAGCGGTGCTGGCGACGGAGGCAGCGTTGAGCATGATGCGGTCATTCCCCCTAGAGTAGCTGTTAATATGAAGACAGTGGCAGCGGCAACTCCATGGAGGCTGCAGCGGCTGGGCAGGGGCGCCGGCGTGGGAGGCGGCGATGGGCGTGATGCAGACTGCACAGTAGGCCGCGCTAGGCGGGGGCTCCGGTGAGGGAGGCCGCACTGGGCGGGGGCGCTAGCGAAGGAGGCCTTCCTGTGCTGGCGCGCTGCATGCCGGACTTCATCCTTGTTGTCGTCGGGCCGGCGGATGTGCGTGTGGGTTGGCGTCGGGGGTAGCCGGAGAGAAGAGTTGTGGCCTTGATCTGCGGCCGTATGCTGGCGGTGGCGATCTAACCTAGGAGGATGCGATGGACATGGAAAGATAGAACAGGAAGGAGCCAGCAATGGTGTTCGATCGGTTTGAGAAGGAGCTGATTATGCTTTGACGGAACACATATTCTTGGCGGACGATTTTTTGGCAGAGTACGTCCACCGGAGGGTTTTTGCTAAGCGCTAACGTGGTGCTGTATTAGATTAATCCGGACTGTTAGATCTGAAGAATTTTGTAAGAGGTAAAAGAAATTTCCAAGGTAAGACTTGAAGCTTCCTTGAACTGAATGTTGGTTATGCAAGCAGTCGAAGTTAGGACCTAGCGTGACAGTTATGCACTCTGAAGAATGTAAACCTTTGAACTTGTCTATCAAGTCAAGGATACATGATCCAACTATCGACATACTTTATAAAATCTGTCAAAACACTATTTATAATAAATATAGCGAAAGCAAGCACTTGTAAGCACAATGTCTGGAAATGTCAAACTGTGTACAAGTCTAGTTTACACTAAAAGTAGAAATAGATTTTATGCACTGTAAATGACAGAATCTACCAACAAAGCTTAAAGGCACGGACTGGCAATATATATTTGTGAACCGAACATAACATAAACTGGCAATATAACCTCACGCCATAGTTTGGAAATAAATATGATGGTACATGACATTAACATTAAAAGTAATGTTAAAGAAATTTCAAGCCATCTAACAAAAATAGAATATCATATTAACCAAAAATTACCCTGTTTTCACTCTAATTTAAGGGAAATAAACATGTTTTTACATGATAGGGAAGACAAATGACACATGCTCCTTTTCAGTGGCATAGGGCGCTGGACGTGACTGTATAAGGAGACATGCTCGTACCTGTCGTCGCCGTGTAGCGTTGCAGGCCCACGTCGCCGTCGTTCCTCGGGACGAGAAGACTAGGAGAGTCAAACCAAGAGTCGAGCCATCGAGGACGACGAACACTCAAACAGGTGAACGAAAAGAAGGAAGTGACAGAACTCAAGGAACAATCGGAATCAAGGTCAGGGTCTGATCGATCATGTGATCCGAACAAACAGGAAACGAGAGATTTGGTTTCCATGTTATTATCGGCCTACATGCGAACATGGGCCAGACCTTTTTCTTATTTCCTTCTATGTACGCAGTACACAAGGCTGAGTTTAAAAAAACATGATGGCGTAGATCATGGTAATTATTATTAATTGATATTTTCCTTCTATGTACGCATCACACAAGGCTGAGTTTTAAAAACATGATGGCGTAGATCATGGTAATTATTGTTAATTGATATTTTCCTTCTATGTACGCAACACACAAGGCTGAGTTTCAGAAAAACAAATATATGATGACGTAGATCATGGTAATTCTTGCTAATTGATATGATTAAAATAGGCCCAGGTTGGAGCGAGATCATGGTAATTATTGCGTAATTATGATGTCGTAGATCATATGGTAATTGTTGATAATTGATTATGGTAAATGATGTGATACAACATTGAGGCAATCCGGTCCATTGAGAGATGGCGGATGTATGGCTGAGATGTAATCTTCGTGCCACAACTCGATTGTTTAATAGTAGTAGAGATTAGCACTATATTTGGCATAAAAAACATGTTGAGTGCTCGACATTGAAGCAGTCTAGGTCGTTGGATTGACATAATTTGATGGCCGAGATTAATTGGATCTGCCCTTTGGGTCTTTTTATATTGGTATAGATGTATCAATGCATTTTTGGTTCAAGAATTCTGGAATTGCAATCCACGACCAGCTTCTTTCCCAAGATTTTTCCTTCCAAATCCGTGAAGTTGTGAATCAAGAAATTTTGTTTGACCCAATGCATGGGGATATGCTTCCTCATTTTTTTCCTTCCAAATCCGTGAAGTTGTGAATCAAGAAATTTTGTTTGACCCAATGCATGGGGATATGCTTCCTCATTTTTTTCCTTCCTTATGTGTGTGACTGATTGTTTCTTTCCCAAAGAAATTCCTTCTAATCTGTAAATCATGGACATATCCTTCCTGATGCACACTACTAGGAAAAGACCTACTAATGACGCATCAGTTTTGCCTACTAATGGCGCATCACTGGTGCGCCATTAGTATCACGCCACTAGTATTTATTACTAATGGCGCACCACCCAGTGCGTCATTAGTATATAACACCATGCGCCATTAGTATACCTCCCAGGGGCCATATTTAACCTTGTGCTTTGGCACACTAATGGCGCACTGCGGATGGATGCGCCATTAGTATACTAATGGCGCATCACCAAACAGTGCACCATTAGTATACTTTGGTATACTAATGGCGCACTCTGTAGTGATGCGCCATTAGTATGAATATTAGGTTTTATTTTTTTTACTTTTCTGATTTTTGCATAGGTTACAAAATATATTATTTGACAGAATATAGACAGTAGCACACAACAACAACAGATTCATCGAATACAATAGAAGATTAGTCTCCGAATACAATTCATCATATTAGTCTCCGAATTCAAAAGACCGAACAAAGATAAAACATTACAAGTCTCGAGACCGCGAGTATCGAGTTTGTCTTCACATTACAAGTCGATATTGATTATCTAAACTACCATCACATAGAAGAGAGATGCGGTCATCACGATGAGCATCATCGCGATGAAACTGGTCTTCATCCGGTTCCTCCAATGCTCCCTCCTCTCTCCCGCTAGATAGCGGGCGTATCTAGATTCCGCCTCCGCCCTAGTGGTGTACCCTTTGTAACTGTTACCGCTGAAACGGTGAACCTGTCTCCGACACTCCTCCCAGTCGTCGTAGACTCCGGGAACCTTACCCTTGTACACGACATACGACGGCATCTCTATGCACAAGCCAAACAACGGGCAATACATACATAAGCAATATATAAGTATGCAACAAAAGGATCGGAAGAGAAAAGCAAGACATGACATTAATAGCATGATTCATGGTCCTACTAATAAATAGCATCGATTACATCTAAGTTGAACGACTGTCCAAACCAAAGAGACATACAAGTTCATTAAAGTTTAATTACAACATGAGCCAATCAATGTTTCAGAACTACACATAGCATCACTACTGTCGACTCGACTCATGGGACCGGAGCGTGGATGAAGCCGCCATCTATCGTGATGGTCATGAAATCGCGGGCGTTGTCAGCCTGCATTTGTAGCATTCCGTCTATCTCCCTATTGGACGGTTGATATCTGAGGTAGAACTGCCTCGAGGTATGAAGGACATCTTGATGGATGATGTCCGCAAACTCCGACTGGATGCGAAAGAATTCTTGTCTGATGTCCGCGTCCTGGATTGCCGACAAGCTCGCGGCCCAATCTTTGAGATTATTTGGTAGCAGAAGGTGATGATGGTCCCTTACAATCGCCCGCATGTGATGGAGGGCGTAGTAGGCATCCTTCTGACCGCCAGGCGGCTGCTTGACGCAGCAGAACATCGTATTGTGGGCGAACACGTGCTTGCCGTACTTACGAACTGCCCTGGTGAAGGTGCCTCCAGATTTGGCGTAGCCGGGGAGAACATCATCAAGAACTTTCTTGATATTTGTGTAGTCTATCTTGGAGTTACGGTTCGGGTCGAAATACGTGGCCATGGAATATTTCGGGCTTAAGAGGATGAGTGTGAATGTGTGTCACTGCACAGAACACGGAATGTTAGAAAAAAAAGAACGATCGAAATCTAAGAAATCATATGTTACGGGGCGGTTAAGGGATGACTTACTCGGGAAAGTAAGCCACACGGAAGTTATCCTTATCTGGGTTTGCCAGAATGACGTCTTCGAGGTGTGAACTCACGACTTGGCGGTCCCCAGCGCTGCTCAAGAGCTTGGCACGCATGTAGAAGGGGTCGACGATCACGATGTCTGGGGTCTTGTCTCTAATGATCCGCATCTCCATACTCAGCGAAAACAGCCAAACGAAGGTGTAGTGCAGCGGATGAAGGTTAAACATAGCAAAGATGTCATCAAACCGCAGGACGATCGTACCCCCGATGTCGCCATCCACAAAGCCCTTGCCCTCTGGCACCTTGGCCACGAAAACCGGGTATGCCACATCATTCTCTCTTAGACGCCGCTTCTCCAAAGAAAGAACACTGTCGTGCAGACTCCGCATAGCACCGGTTGCAGCATTGAGCATATTTGTCGGTAGCATCGCCCTACCCGCCACATGCACCCTCCTCGAGATATCCTTAGGTGAAGGTGGCCTGTCCTGAGCACGGATCATACTCGGTGCCGGCTGGCTCGCACCGGCGCCCTTTTTAGTCAGCCGTTTCCGGCTCTTCTTCTTGATCTGTTGTAATGGGACCGAGTTCTGCTCAAAGACCGCCTTCTTGAGCGTGTTGGGGCTGATAATATTTCGCACCTCAGCTATCTGAGGCTCGGTGAAGGCGGCAGCTGGAGGCGTCTCCTGAGAACTGAACGCCAGATGACGCCTGTTGCAACTGGGTTTCTCCGACGTACCAGCTAGATCGCAGTCGTCTTGGTTGGGTTCTTGAGAAGGAGGCCCACAGAACTCGTCATCGTACCCATGTTCGGCAAAGTACTTATCGACGTTGGTAAATGTACCATTGTCGTCGTCGTCCGGATCTTGTGCCATATGCATGTCCGGATCCTGTGCCATAGGGATGTCCGGCATGTCCGGTAGCGTTGCGGCATTCTTGCCATGGCTTGGCGCCGGCACGACTAGCGGTCTTGTCTGTGGGGTGGTGTCCCCCGCCCCCAAACGAATTTGGCTCTTCGGCCAAAGCAGGGGCCAACTTACATAGGCGCTGAGGGTCATCTCATCTTCTTCGTCGGCCCCAGCGGGTCGAATCGGAGGTAACGGCTCGTCGCAACCTGGCAGCACCCGAACCACTTCAACCCTATACATTGTGGGTGGCATTGGATTACCATGGAACACGGGGTTGCCCGGTTGAACGATTTTGCCCTTGGCGACATCGACCAACTCGCCGCCCACGAAGTGCAGGAGAGTGCAAGGAACGTCGGCGGCGCCCTGTGAAAACATGTAGGGCGTCAGGGATGCCTAGTCAAAGGCAAGGAGATGAAGTCCTCGGCCGAGAGGCTTAGTTACCGTGATGCCGTCGAGCTCAGCTAATGTCGAGGCACTGCCAACGGCGGGCGTGCAACTGACGGAGGGGCTGCTTGCTGGCGAGGTGACGGCCGGCGTACACCCGGGTGCATTAAGCTCCAATGCCGGCATCGAAGACACCAATACCGCCGCTGCCGGAGACACCAATGGTGCCGCCTGCGCGTTGTGCGAGTTGCTGGCCGTGAAGCTGGGAATCGGGGGCGGCCCCTGTTGGCCACCCGCAATCCATGTCGTTATCCCATGAATCAAGGTAGGCATAATGCCGGTGAGCGTCGATCCCAGTTGTTGTTGCACTTGCTCTTGGACCATCTCCGGAATCCGTGCAACTTGCGCCTTGAGTGCTTCAACCTCGCGCGACTGGCTTTCCGAGCTGCTCTTTTTCTCCTTTCGCCCACCAGTGGTATAGTATGACGACCATTTTGTGGACAAGCCTTTGCCGGCCACACGACCAGCTGACGTTGGCTTACTGAGCTTATCCTTGTTTTTCATTACGTTCAACGCCCTATTCAAAGGGGTGTCGAAAGGGGAGCTCTGAGACGAACCCACGCTACTGCTTTCTTTGTCCTGCGGAAGGAACGTGAACCATTTAGAAATGTTGGGGATTAATTAGAATGCAACCATATGGAGCTAATTATGCGGGGGTGTATTCCTTACCAGAACAAGCTCAAGCGCCTTGGTCTTCGGATCCGTGGTAAGCTCCTTTGTTACCGGGTCCTCCTTGTACCGGGCCCTGAGAAAGTTCCTGGTCTGCTTGTCACGGTATTTCTCGAAGCGGGGCGGTAGGCCTTGCTCGATACGCTCCGCGTCCTCCTTGTCCCATATAGGCTCCGCCACTCTGTAACCGCCGGGACCGAGTTGGTGGACCCCTATGTTCAACTGCCGCATTTCTTTCCCCCACTGACTTGATTCGGAGGTTGCGGGGCTCTTGCACTTGATCTTGAACTCCTTGTAGTCATCTTCGCTAATCAAAGGATATTTCGCCTTGATCTTCTCATAACTATCACCTTTGTCAATCATTGCCTTCACCGTGCTTTTCCAAGTAGACAGGGCCGTGCTCATCCTCGTGAGGGCAGCACCGTTCACTTTATTCCTCGAGAGGCGTGTGTTTGCGAACTCAGCAGGGAACTTGTATCGTTCGTGCAGCTTCGTGAAGAGGAGGCTGCGCAAATTCCCTCGGTCCTTATGCCTTAGGTTCTCGGTGTTGATCGAGGCGGTGCTCCAGAGAATGCACCCGAGCTGAACCGAGTACCCCTTGACTACGTGTTTGGGCGCCGTCGGATGCCCGTCGGAGTTCACTTCAGTAAATTCCTCCCTGATGGTGCCGAGCACGTTCGGGCGCCGGTCCTTCCGTTGCCTCTTCAATTGGCTGCCATCTGTGCGTGCGCCGCCATCATCAGTGGTGGCATCCGCAGCGCCATCATCAGTGGTGTCATCCCCGACGCCACTAGGGGTTGTGTAGTCAGGATCGATGTCTTCCGCGACATCCTCATAGTGGTGAGGTTCTTCCTCCAACTCCTGGGACAGCTCCCAGAATTGCTTGCCGCCCGAACCGCCGGCCTCATCATTGTGGGCCATGTTTCGCTCTAAATAGGAAAAAAGTTTGGTCAAAAAGTTGGTTATTGTCAAGGAACAAGATCATGGTCTCATCATTTAGGGTTTGTCGACACCGAGGCATCCTAAAAGCTAAGCTTTTATCATTTAGGGTTTGTCGATGCCGAGGCACCCTAAAAGCCTAAGCGTACATCATTTAGGTTCTCATCGAGACCGAGGCACCCTATAGAAGCCAAGTTAAGTTTTCATCATTTAGGGTTTATCGATGCCGAGGCACCCTAGGTTGGGCCTAATCACTTGGCACTAATCACTTGGCTCTATTGCCACCTATGTTGGGTTTATCATCTAGGGTTTATCGATGCTAAGGAGAATTCTAAGTTGGGCCTAATCACTTGGCTCTATTGCCACCTATGGTTTAATGCAGCAAGAATGGCGGGGCAGTTGATCCTACTTAACTAAGTACTAAGATACCCTGGCCCATGCATTAGTCGCAAGTACCCCATATGTCCTATTTTTAGCAAATCATGCTAAAATTCACGGAAAATTTCAGCATGACCTTTGCTGAAAGTAGGACATATGGAGTACCCGAATTTGCCGAAACGGAAGTTAATCGACATTCCGGCAAACTCAAGGGCCCCTCGGGGTACCTGCAAATTCATCACGACACAATGGTCGGAGACAAAACCCAGCCACAGACCATATGGTCCTCTGCTTTCATATGGAAAAAAAATCAGCTCAACTTATGTGAGCTTCCATTCCAGATATAATAGGTCACCCAACAAAAAATCATCAATAGTATGATCAATTTTGAATCAATAGACATACTTCTCAAAAGAGGCATGATCAAATTCTGGTGCCCTTGACTTACTAGTATTTATCTCTTATGACTGATGAATGTGCATTGAGTCCAGAAGCAAAGACTCTACAGTGAAATAAAAAAACCTTGGAAATATATTTATGATAACTCTAAATGGATCAGAAGGTGCAGATGCACTTGTAAAAAAAGGTATGCATTTGCAGCAGCTTTGTTCTGATTATGACACCATTCTGTTAAGAAGGCAAAATAACATTATCATCCCAATTCATGGTTGAAGTTGAAGACCCTAAGCTTTAAAATGCCAAGTCTCACTTACGCATGTTAACTTATTTACCAGTTCAGAACTATCACCAGAAAATAGTAAATCCACATTGACCACATAATATTATTTTGCAACCACTCAGTTTGTCCTTGACTGGGACACTTGAAGCACAAAACAACTAATGCAGAGATAGGTCTACTTTGGTTCTGACAGATCACATCCTGGTGCATATGTGGGGTTTTTTTACTTAGAAAATACAAAACTTCTATTATTGTTTTTATTTTTAACCAGAGCCTAACCACCTCTACAGTTTACAAACTAATTCAGATAATCACTAATCAGGCATGGAAAATTATTTTAGCCATGATCCCTGAGGATTAGAGCCTCCACAAGTCAGAGAAAATTAGTGTCTCCACTTATGTTGTCAATGCTTGTTGTATGTTTGGCTTAAGGGTTTTCCTTTTCAAATTCTGACTCTGTTTCTAAACAAAGTAGGCTTCTATCCTGTCTAGAATGTAATGAAGATGTCTTGGATAAGCTGAGTGTTGTAATGAAGATGTCTTGGTGAGACTTGATATATGTCCAAAATTAGAAAAATCACAAGGTACTTTCTCTACCTAATAAACTCCATATGACCACATAAAACCCTGTTTAACACACCTGTAAAGAGGAACAACCCCCCTAAGGAGCTAGAAAGCTATATGAAACAAAATTATCAAGCATAGGCATACAAATTCAGTACTGTATGAAACAAAATAGGTACAACAAGTAGCTGCTAGAGTCATATGCTGAGAGTAGGTGTCAGCTTAAGACATTCTGAAATAGTAAATAACTAAAGGGCACTTGATTATGCACTTAGTAACAAGGTATATTGCATGATTCATAATTTTATAGGAGACCAATAGTAGAAATTTGATTGGGAGTGCTCCATTTCACTAGCGGCCCAATTGCTTTTATCAGTAGCATGTGCATCACTGCATTAGGACATTAACAGGTGCAACAATGAATGCATCAGATCCTTGCATTGCATAGTGGAATACTAACTTTACAATCTTTGTAAGCCTAAGCTCCCCTTTGTGTCATCATATTCAGTGGAGTGAGCAAGCTACTCACACTGAGCCGAGTATGTGCCAACTGCCAACTACCGAGAGAGAGACTTTACAACCACTCGTACCACAAAATCTACCTGTCTGTAACCAAAAGAACCGAAAGGCAGCAACCAACTAATAATGATAACATGGTAACGTAACAGCTTTGGGGAAACAAAGCCAACCCTGAATATAAAAATTACAGGAGTACTGCAAAATATTACCAACAGTACAGTACCAGCTCGCTCGGAAAAAGAATACAACCATTCATGCTTTCCCTGTGCCCTCAGGTTCAGGATAGGAAAATCGCAAGTACCTAAACCTCAGAAAATGTGGAACTAACTAATCTGATATAATTGATGTGTACAAATCTATTGCTTCCCAACTTGATGTTCGTCTGTTCAGCCAAATTAAATCTCATCTTCCACATCGCAGCCTGAACACAGAACAAACTAGATAGAACTTGACACACCAATCAATCCCAATGGAACGAACGGATGCACACCCACGCACGCACCGCACGGGCGGTGCTAGGGTATGGTGAGCGCGCCAGGGAGGGGCCAGGGCGCGGCCAGGGGACGAGGGGAGCACGGCCACGGGGGGCGGCAACCAGGAGCTGGGGCGCGGTGGTGCGACAGTCTACAGCGACGGAATCGAAGGGGGGGAGGGGAACCGGTGCAGCTTACCGAGAGGAAGACGATGGCGAGCTCGTGCGGGGCCGGGGTTGACGAGGTGACGCGGATCGACGGTGAGGCCGCGGTGGCCGGAGGTGGAAGAAGACCTCGATCCGCATGATGCAGAGTCGCCGAGCTCGAACGGCTGGCCGTAGATGATGTAGAAGAACACTACAGAGCTCCTGGACTCCTTGGTGGGGTGCGGGGATGACGGTGGTCGCGGGGACGATGCGGTGTCGACGGGAACGACCTAGTCGGGTGAAGCAGCGCGAGGGGAGGGGAAGTGGGGAGGTGCTACGGTGTGGAGCGGGCGCGGGGGAGCCGGAGCGGGTGTGGAGCGGGCGCGGGGATCGTTGGAGCGGGCCGGGGGTCGTCGGAGCGGGCGCGGCGGGGGAGGGAAGGGGGATCTGGCGAGGGAGAGAGAAGGGGGGATCGGGCCAAGGGGTATCCAGCTAGACACTATAGCAATGGCGCACCACCCTCTGGTGCGCCATTAGTAGTTTTTTTCTGATAGCAATGGCGCACCCTCCTCTGGTGCGCCATTAGTAACTCTTTTTTTCTGATAGCAATGGCGCACCCTCCTCTGGTGTGCCATTAGTAACATTTTTTTTTTCATTATTTCTTGTTGCATCTAATAATTTGTTTTTTTATCAAATTTGTTATTTTCATGAGGACTAGAACAGAGGATATCATCAAATATCATCAATTTTTTTTGAAAATATCATCAAATTTGTTTTTTATTTTTTATTGAAAATATCATCAAATTTGTTATTTGAAGATATCATCAAATTTCTCATTTGAAAATATCATCAAATTTGTTATTTAAAAGTATCTTCAAAAAGTGGGGGAGGGTGCGGGGGGTCGTCATCGACGGCGGAGCGGGGGAAGGGTGCGGGGGGTGCTCGGCGGCGAGGGGGATCTGGCGAGGGGGATAGCTATCGAGAGGGAGGGGGATCGAGATCGAGTGTCCTCATGAATATTCAATATTTTTTCATATTGAATATGAAAAAATATCATCAAATTTGAAAAAATATTCATGAATTCAAAAAGTGCCCATGAAATTTAAAAATATTCATGATATCAAAAAGTGCCTGAGAAATGAAGGCTACAATTTAAATACAATCGATCTTAGCTAGCTATCTGTTCACAATCTTCTTGCCCTTCTTTTTCGCAAATGGAGTTCTTCTGTGGAACGGACGTCCTTTAGGTAGGGTGGTCCTGCTTCTTCTTGTGGTGTATGCTGCTACTTCATCGTCGTCGTCATGTTCGATCTTCGGGTCGCCGTACTTGTCGAAGTCTTGCTCATTGGCTACTCCATCCATTCCGATGATCTTCCTTTTGCCTCTCCTCACGACAACACGACTGGGCTTTGACGGGTCGGTAATGAAGAAGCATTGGTCCACTTGTTAAGCCAGTACCCATGGCTCATTTTTCGCGGTGACGTTTGCGCCCGCGGTCTTGGATTTGGCTTCGGGTATAACCATGGTGGTGAAATACCGGTCTTCTTTTAGGACGCTCTTGGCCCATCTGACACGGAACATCGGGACCTTCTCTCCAGCGTAGCTCAGCTCCCAGATCTCCTTGATCCTTCCGTAGTATCTGTCCTTGTCGTTACCGGTGTAGGATTCCATCGTTACCCCGGAGTTCTGATAACCATCGCTCTTCATGTCCTTGTCCTCGGTGTAGAATGTGTAGCCGTTGATATCGTACGCCTCATAGGTCATCAGGTTGTGCTCGGCGCCCTGTGACAAGGCGAATATGAGTTGTTCTTCCGCAGAAGAATCCTCATGTAAAGGGTACGACAGAAGCTTCTGCTTGAACCAACGCGTGAAACATGAGTTGTGCTCTTTGATTATATCTCCGTCCGTCCTCTGTTGGCCTCGGTCATTGTACGTCTTCTCAATAAAGGTTTTGTGCTCTACCACCCAAGGATCGACCACGTCTATGTGTTGTAGCGCGACTAGGTTTGCTCTTTCAAAGTCGGCGAGTCGACCCTCAAAGTTGACATGCATTTCGCGGCGACCCTCATGGTGACCCCATCCAGCGAGCCTGCCGAGGTGCCTGTTGACGGGCATACCAACGAGGTTCTCGATGCCTAGATAATTCGTGCAGTAGGAGATGCACTCTTCGGTCAGAAAGCCTCTGGCTATACTTCCCTCTGGACGTGACATGTTGCGAACGTATCCTTTTGTGAAACCATTCATCCTTTCGAACGGCATCATGCTGTGCAGGAACGTCGGCCCGAGTTGGATGATATCCTCCATGATATGGACCAGCAGATGCACCATCACGTCGAAGAATGCGGGCGGGAAGTACATCTCAAGCTCGCATAGTATCACCACGATCTCTTCCTGTAGCCTTCTGAGTTGCCTCACGCCAACCGACTTCCGAGAGATGACGTCGAAAAAGTTGCATAGGCCAAATAGCGTTTCACGGACGTGCGCGTCCATGATCCCACGGATTGCAACTGGAAGTATCTGCGTCATCAGCACGTGACAGTCGTGAGACTTCATCCCGCTGAACTTCTGCTTCGCTGGGTCTAGGTATCTGCTTATCTTCCCCGCATAACCGTAAGGAAGTTTTACTCCTACAAGGCAGGTGAAAAACTGCTCGATCTCCTCCTGACTTAGAGTGAAGCACGCGGGAGGGTAGTCATTTCCGGTCTTCTTGGCCTTTTTGCCTTTGCGACGACTTTCTGTGTCCTACTTCGCCTCATCATCATCATCATTAGCGTGAAGCTCCTGCCTGATGCCCATTGATTTCAAGTCTGCCCTTGCTTTCGGCCCATCTTTGGTCCTCTCTGGCATGCTGAGCAGGGTACCAAGCAGACTCTCGCACACGTTCTTCGTGATATGCATGGCATCAAGGCTGTGAGGCACACGGTGGATCTTCCAGTACGGCAAGTCCCAGAAAACAGACCTCGTTTTCCATACCTTCAGCAGCGGCTCTGACACCTTTCGCTTCTTTCCCGGCTCTAGCGCCTTTTGCTTCTTTCCCGGCAGTGGGCAATCTTTCCAATTTTTCAACAGCCTGTCTATTTCCTCGCCGCTCCTCGTACACGGGCGTCTTCGGAGTTCGGTTTCACCATCGAACAAATCCTTGCGTTTCCTCCACAGGTCATCGTCGCGAAGCCACCTTCGATGTCCCATGAACACGGTTTTCAAAGACCCGAGATCTCTATCTAGCTGGCGATACGTTGTGTCATCCATGCACCTAACGCATCCAGAAAATCCGTGGACCACCTGCCCCGCGAGATATCCGTAACCGAGATAGTCGTGCACCATCGTGAGCAGTGTGGCTCTCATAGGGAAATATTCTTTCTCTGCGGCGTCCCATGTATTGGCTGGCGTTTTCCACAGCGTGTCTAGCTCCTCTTTCAGCAGCCCCAGATACAGATTGATGTTGTTCCCTGGTTGTTTCGGCCCTTCAATTAGCATACTCATGTGAATGTACTTCCTCTTCATGCACAACCAGGGGGAAGGTTGTACATCCACACAAACACAGGCCAGGTGCTATGTGTGCTTCTCTGGCTGCCAAACGGATTGACTCCATCGGTGCTCGCGCCCAGCACGATGTTCCTTGGATCCTTCCCAAATTCTGGGTGTTCGAAGTTCAACGCTTGCCATTGGCTCCCATCCTTAGGGTGACTCAGCATCTTGTCTTTTTTATTTATCTCCGGATCATTTGTGTCATCTTCTCGCTTCTTCTCCTCCCTATCCGCGTGCCAACGTAGGAGCTTTGCTACCTTAGGGTCCGCGAAATACCGCTGCAGACGAGGAGTGATTGGAAAGTACCACACCACTTTTCGAGGACCTTTCTTCCTCTTTTTGTATCGAGTGACGCCGCACACCAGACATATGGTAGACTCCGCGTGCTCGCCCTGATAAATGATGCAATTGTTCATGCACACATGGTATTTCACATGCGGTAAATCCAGAGGACACACGACTTTATTTGCCTCCTCGAAACTGGTCAGGCACTTGTTCCCCTTGGGAAGACGTTCGTGCTAGAATGACATGTTCTCGTCGAAGCATGCGACGGTCATTTTGTGTTTTACCTTCATCTCCAAAGCCATGAGTGTTGCTTTCAGGCGGGTATCCTCGTGTCTGCATCCTTCATACAATGGAGTAACCGCGTCTATCTCCAGTTGATCCAGCTTGGCTTTCTCTCGGGCGGCAGCTCTTGTGTTATCCGTCTGCTTGAGAAGCAGCTCTTGAATATGAGGGTCCTGCACCCAGCCCATCGATGGTCCATCGTCATCTGCTCCTCCGGCATCTTGATCTTCATGATCATGCCCTTCGTCTGCTCCGGCATCTTCCTCATCATCATGTCTGGCATCTTCTACATGATGACTGTGTACAGCATCACCGTCGTGATCATGTCCTGGAGATTCTTCGTCTTCTCGCCCGCCCGAGCCGTGGTGGTTGTCTTGCTGCCCTTCCTCATTTCTTGCCCGGCCCCCATGGATGACTCCATAGTCATCTTCATCACCTTGCCACCGATAGCCATCCATGAAACCACGCAAGAGCAGGTGGTCCCGCACCTGCCCGGAATCCGGATCCGCAATAAGGCTCTTCAGTTTGCATCTTCGACACGGACATCTTATCTCCGTGTCATTCTTTTGAAGCATCTCGGCCTTTGCGGAGCTCAAAAACCTATTCACGATGCCTACGGTCATCGTGCGGACCATGGTCGCCTGCGGGATAGAGCAAAACGATATTTTAGAACCAAGAAAAAATTTGGCATTACTTGCCCTAAAAATAGGACCAAAAAGAATGCATAGTGCCAAAATTCTCGCCGAAACAGAAATGAATCAACATTCCGGCAAAATATTGGCAACTATCGCATTTCAAATACCGGTACCTGCAAACACAAACATATATGCAACACCACAAACATATGCAACACCACAAACATACATGGATCTAGCTAGGCCACAAAAAGTGCATGTGCACGTTGTTGGAGCGAGCTAGGGAGAAAAAAAGTAGATCTACAACATGAAGATAGCTTTCCCCTTACTTACCTATCAAAAAAAGGTAATTTCAACACTTAATTTTGATGAATCTATGGTGCAAATGAGGTGAGGAGGAGGAGGCAGCCGACAAGCTTAGAGAAGGAGGTGGGGGGGGGGGAATGAAGTGGGGAAAGTGAGTGTGTAGGTGTGGCTGTCCAAAAATATCTAGCTGGTCCCAGGTTACTAATGGCGCACCACACAGCCATGCGCCATTAGTAACCCAACATACTAATGACGCACCACACAGACATGCGCCATTAGTAGTTTTGCAAAAAAGTAAAAAACATAATTTTTATACTAATGGCGCACCGTGGCACATTGCGCCATTACTAGTTTAAACTAGTAATGGCGCACTATGCAACGGTGCATCATTAGTAGTTTTGCAAAAAAGTAAAAAAAAATACAGTAGTGGCGCACTCTATGGCTGGTGCACCATTAGTAGTTCTAACTACTAATGGCGCACTCTGCACGGATGCGCCATTAGTATGTTTGAAAAAATGAAAAAAAAACATTTTGTTACTAGTGGCGCATCATGTGCCTGGTGCGCCATTAGTGTCTTCCACACTAATGGCGCATCTCCACATGGTGCGCCATTAGTATATAGTAGTGGCGCACCACTTCTCTGATGCGCCATTAGTGTCAATTTCATATTTAGCCCTTTTCCTAGTAGTGGCATGGAAACATGTTTACTGATTTTCCTTTTGTTCATGATGGAGGTGAAACACATAAAGCTCATATTTTCCTTTTGTTAATGGCTGAGGTAAAATCATAAACTCATGTCAGTATTTTAAGAAGTCCCACTCGTAAGTAACTCAGCCAAGTAATGGTCAACGGGCTTGACCCAACAGAAACGCTCTATTCTGGCATTTGTGAGGCTGGGGTGGTTGGAGAAGGGGAAAAGTGAGGAAGGTTAAAGGGGTGGGGCAAAATTGAGATGAACTAATGAACTAAAGGGGTGGGCCAAATTGAGATGAACAAATGAACTAGGGGCACGAAAATAAAAAACCCTATTATTATGGGCAAAGGACCTATGATAGCCAGTAAAATCACCTGGGCTTTGCGGGGGGTTTTCTCCTTGTCAGCTTATCTTGCCTATCTGGCCATTTGCAGCAATAACTTAGTTTTGGTCTTAGTAAAAGTGGAACTACGTACGCAAGCTTGTTTCCAAATACACAATTTATATTGAGTACTTGCTACCAA
Organism: Triticum urartu; assembly: GCF_003073215.2. Lineage (NCBI taxonomy): Eukaryota > Viridiplantae > Streptophyta > Magnoliopsida > Poales > Poaceae > Triticum > Triticum urartu. The sequence continues at coordinate 633,295,910 of NC_053028.1, read as the reverse complement.
AAAATATATTATCAAAATATTATGTGGAGAAAGGACGTGATATTGAATTGAGATATTTAATGACAATTTCAATGATGCTGGACATGGCCTAGATAGACCCATCATTTTTAAGTTATTCAGTTAGTTTTCATTTGTCTGCATTGGTATTGTTCATCATTAGAGATGGATGTGTGAATCAAAAATGATGCAAAAGCTGGGTTGTCTCCTTTAAAAAATATGGTATTTTTTGTCATTAAAATGACAATGCTCTTCATTTCTAGGTTGAACGGATTGTGGGTAGATCTTTGTTGGCAAGCAGATCGAGGATTGGAGCACCCTTGTTAAAAACATATAGAAATATTGCACCCTCTACATATTGCTCTGCCTTCGTGGTGGTAGGTAGATCTTCATCAGCACACTCATGGGCAAGACTATCACACACTTGTGGTTGAGTCAACACCATTGACAACATCAAGGCAAAGATCCAGGACAAGGAGGGCAAACCTTGGGTGCAGCAGCGAGGATGGCCTCACCCTGGCGGAATACAACATCTAGAAGGAGTCCACTATTCACTTGGTTTGTTGCCTCTGCGGTGGACAATAAGTACTTGGACATGACGTTGTTTGTGTCTCTAAGCTCGCATGTCTAGTCCCTTCAGTGTCCTCCAATGGAGTTGTTAGCATTGCTCGTCTTGTTGTGTCTTTGTTTCTACCTTGAAATGATCCATTTATGTTTCATTGTGGCTACCAACATTTGTTATGGAGTAGCTATGGATGAATGGTGATGAATGAATAAATGATCCATATGTGTATTGTTATGTTCACCAGCCGACTCTCGTTCCAGTCTTGTTCCTGATGCATTTAAGTTTGTTTCCAGTGCCGTCTCAGGAGTTTGTGCTGTTTTACTATTGCTTAATTTTTTTTTGCTTGTTCCTATCTCCTCGAAGAACTGGAAGTGACTTGTTCTTACATAACCGATAGTGCTTGTTGGTACTTGTATTGGTTTTTCCTCAAAATGAGTAATCTGAACTTCTTCTACTGTACTGCTATTTTTTAACTATCATGAATATCATTGAGCTTGAAATTATTATTTTTACTTATACTTTTGGTTCTTACACCATTGATGTTTGCGTGTTGTAATACTGATTACTTGTCCATTACCATGAGGAAAAGCAAGAACAAAACAAATAAAATATGACACCACAACACAAACGTTGTGTTACAAGTCGTTAATTATTAGCAATCCATATTGACAAGTCCATGGACCCTCATGATGTCGTCGTGCTTCACCTCTTGCAAAGCAACATGCAGTCCTCCTCCATGACTCTATGCTTGTGCACAAAATAGTAGTCGACATAGGCATCCTAGAGGATGGATTCGTGTTCAGTATCACGGGCTCCATCGCTGGGCTTGTGACTCTTGAAGAAGACCCGGTGCGACTCCATCAGGAATGTGTAGAGTATTAGTAATCTATGAGCAAACAACTTCCATTCTTGTTGCTACCCCTCTCCCAAGTTCTAATGCCTATCACTCCAATCCAATGGCTAGGCTACCAAGATAGCGAGTGAAAAAGTGAAAGAGAAGAACAACACATCTACCATCGCTAGCTACTTCTTCTGACACTAGGAAATTGGCATCTCATGATGTTGGAAAGTGAAGGCAGGTGCTATAGATAAGTAGGCGGTAGTTGGGCGTGAAATATCCATAATAAGGATGAGAGATTTGATGACATTGAGAGCACAGATAGCCTGCAATGTTAGGTGTGTGTGTTATTCTAGTTGCGGATATTGACATGAATAGTTTAAAATTACAACTTCACTTCTCTTGGGAACTAGTTTCTTCCTTCACCATAGTGTACATACATGTTTTAAGGGGAATGGGACCCGCATTATGATTCAGAAATTTATTTTATTTCTGTATATGCATCATGTGACATGCATACTAGCTAGAAAGTTTTCTGTAGAATTTAAGTTACACTACTTCCGTCAACGACCATCAGTACCGAGAAATAGTAACTATGGATAGCATACCAACATGGCGGTAGTAAGTAAATGTAATTTCTATGAAACTTATCGTAATCCAATCAAGCAATCATAAAGATATCCATTTGTAATAAAAAATTACATAATAGTACAAGCATAGGCAACACCGATCATCACTACCGAGAAGGGCTACGGACCATGGCGGACGTGTACTCCTCACGGGCAAATTGGTCGTTCAGTGAGATACCTCCATAGGTGAGGACGGTGGAGGAAGGGGTGGTGCGTGGTGGTGTTGAGTGATGAGATCTGCCACTGATAGCCACTTGAGATGGTGATGTGTTGTCGCTATTCACAATACCTAGAATACAATCATCTGTGTTCAATTTAAAGTTGTGTGGTAAAATTATGTGTTAATAACTATTTTGTATTACATGTTTCTATGTTTTCTCTTTGTATATGTTGTGTTATGATAAAAAGTGGTGTAGTCAATTGACTACACAACTTGCACACGTTTAACTGCTGGTTGATGCTGGAGCAGTCCCATATTCTAGCATGACAAGTGCCTGATGTTCTGTAGCTTGCAAAAACTACTAGAAAGGGAAAGGGAAAGGAAAAAAAGGTGTAAGTGAGCCATTAGTATTGTGTGTAAGTCCACTATTGTTCCCACTGATATGTTGATCTCTAGTCAGGAAGAACTGCGCCAACAAATTCAATCGTCTCCTGAACTGTTGTTATCTCTTGCACTGTGTTGTTGTAGTCTAGCTTGCAGACACCGGCGCGGTAGACCCAGAAATTAAAGTTAGCCGGGGCAAAAATTTATGGCCCAAAATTTTTAGATACAAATGCAAGTCGACTTTAAACAAGACTCATGACATTCAAGTACCAAATATATGAAAAGATGGAGCAGCGAGTGATATCGACAATAAAAGCGCGCATCAAGGAGCGGTAGAGCAAGCAAGCAGTGGGGGCGGCAGCGGGCGTGGAGCGGCAACATACTTGTGCTCAGAAAGATAACAAATTGTGCTTCCTTTCGCGGTGTATTTGTGCTTCCCGTCGCACTTTATGAAAGACTTATGTTTGTTGTTACGACACATGCTCATGCCGCATGGCACAACTTACATGATGCACATCACGCCTTCACGTCGACGTGCGAAGCAGTACACACACATCCACCGTGTAGCATATGTGCATGTACTACTAGCCTTGCTAGTACTACACAAGAAAACTAGAGAAACCAAAAAAATAAGACGAAACACGACCAGCTCTGAGTCGATGTGCCACATGCTGCGCTAGCGAGAGCTGGGGAGTGTCCAGATCCAGCAGGCTGGCGTCCTGCGGTTTCTTTGACATTGGCCTTACATTGCCCAGATCCAGCCCAAACTCTTTTCCTCTCCACCGCCTCGGGTGGCTGCCCCAACTGCCACAGTAGTAGATCTGCGATTGCTTGCAATCATGAACAATTTGCTTGTTTCAGGCTCCTTGATATATTGGAAGTAGCTAGTTCTTACGTAGCTGATAGTATTTGTTAGTTAGTACTTGTGTTTATCTATTTTTTGTCCGTACATGTATTGGCTTCTCCCCAATGTACAGTCTGAATTTCTTCTATGGTACTGCTGTTTTCAACTATCGTGAATTAGTACCAAGCTTGAAATTCCTTTATGTTCTCCATCCATTTGAACCGATTTTGGGGAGTCTCAACCAGCCACACCTCCACACTGAAGGACCGAGCCGTTCGTTCCCCTACTTCATGCATCCGTGTTTCCTCCCTATCACGCACGAAAAAAATTGAAGTGGCTTTACGTTCTTGTGAAACCTTGGATCCTTATCAAATGTTTGAGCTAATTCCTGGGCACCTCTGTACCGGCCACGTCTGGAAGTACTAACTCTGTGTTCTGTTGCTTAAAATTTGAAGCGTTGTCATTTTCCTTCGAGTTGGTGTTTGAATCGATCATGATGATGAATTCTTTTTGACAGGCCAAAACGAACAAAACTTAGGCCACAGTGGAAAAGCCACACCAACTAGAGGCCGCCTTTGATGTTGTCATTCGTTCCAGTGACATTGCCCCTCCTGACCTCGTGCGACCAAGCCGTGAAATGCGCATCAATGATATTTTTCTCTTGAAATAGGCTTTCGTCCATACAATCAACATCCAAACTCTGAATCATAAACGACGGCTGGGCCAACAACATAATCATGCCAAAGAACACAGGAGAAATAAGAAAAAAAATCACTGACATGCGGCCCTACGAAGACGATTGGCGACATGCAGTAACCAAAAGCGTATCCAGCACGAGCCCAAGTCGATCACGGTTGCGCTGCCTAGAGAGCAGATGCCAGTGCTGCCCTACGGAGACCATGACGCTTTTCTTGTGCATGAAAATGTAGCTACATTACTCGACAGGACGAAGGTGCTGAGTCAACCTAGGAGGCAGGAGCCATGGTCATCGTCGAGCTCCCGTCCATCAAAGAAGAGATGCTACAACTCCACCGGGATATGCAGAGTACAAGTAAACAACAAGCAAACACTCATCAATGTTGTTGCCGCCTCTCTCCCAATACCTATCATTCCCAATCAATGGCTAGATTGCCAAAATAAAAGTGTAAGAGAAAAACAACAAATCTACCATCCCTAGTTTCTCCAATGCTGGAAAATTGACATCTCAAAAAGGTGTTGGGAAGGGAAGGGAGGCTGTGCAAATAAGTAGCCGGTAGTTGTACCTGAAATCTTCTGTAATAAAGGTGAGAGATTCTGTCATTCTAACGGCACGGAGAGCATGTACATTTCAAATTTGGGCCGCGGAAAATTATTCCGGAGGCAGGTTTTAGAGATATGAATACTTCGAAAGTACAACATCATTTCTCTTGGGAACTAGTTTCTTGACTTTTTTCTCTCACCGAAGCGTATCTATACTATCTATACTACTACTATATAGTGTACGAGTAGCAAAACATATGAACCGTTGGATCATTGCGATCGGACAGCTCTAATTGATTGATTCAAAAGTTAGGAAGTCGTGGCATCACACGCGCCATTGGATCAGGAAATCCAACGACCAACATTGGAGGATTCGCGGTGGACACAACTAACTCTGCCAGGCGTGTGATCTGACTTGCTCTAGAATTTTCAGCTAGCTACACGTGGTCAACTGGGTACAGTACACCAGGGAGTAGTTAAGGCTAGAAGTATCTCGGTGTGTGTGCATGTATAGGACTAGCTATCATAGCAGCGTACTTTTTAAAAGGTACTACTAATACGTAGCAGCATAGTACTGTGGATGTACCGGAGGGTTTCTTCCTTTTCTTAAGGTAGTAGTAAGCACATTGTTAAAGGGGGGAGAAATTTTCAAACAACCAAAGAAAATTGATTTTTTATTTTTTGTTTCGGTCCTGGACACAGTCATGCAATAGAAATTAGGAAATATTCTGACTGAAGGGTGAGAAAAAGAGGAAAAATGAAAAGGTGAATAGTTGTTACATCGAGCTCCTTCTTTCTATATTTTAATTTTAAATTATTAATTTTAAATTTCATGAGACAATAATAACATTTCTTTTTGAAGAAACAAATTTTTTGTCTAAAAAGTTTGCATAAACAAGAAATTCTTTTGCTACATGATCTCCTACGAGAAAATAGGAATTTTATTTTGAAAATTTCAATATATTTATCATAATACTTGGCTTTAGTTTTAATTTTAATGGTTTAGTATTTTGCGTATATATAAAAGTCTCGCGTGCAAAGCACGTACAACTGACTAGTATTCATGGTGTAGGAGAAATGGGCCCACAGTATAACTCGGCTTTGGTTCTATCTGTAATTCTAATTGTTGTTGCTAGATGTTCATTGTTGTGTTATTTTTGTGGTTTCTTTCCGATGCATTTGATCTATTTTTTTTACATGTTTCAGGCTACTGATTGTTATCCTAAAATTTCTTTGTGCTGTGGTACAACAGGTTTGTGGCACTTCACTTTATCTGTGATTAGTTCTTGTGAGCATTACATATGAATAATTATTTCAGGAACATCTTCATGCTGCCGTACTACCGCCTTGGTGTTTAACTCGTACATTGGAACTGAATTAGTTTTTTTGAAAGGACGCAGGAGAACTACGCATTTCATTAAGAGAAACGGCGAAATAAACACCAACTGTACAACAATGAGGAGGACCTCAAAAGAAGAAGAACAAAAGAAAAGAAGGAAAGGATAGAGCTACTCTCGCGACATCAAATGCCGGCACCCAGCCAGCGCCCAGGTAGCTTGTTCTTCAGCAAGGCGTCGAAGGACCGAAGAGGGAGGTAGTTCGACGCTCCTGAAGATGCGATCGTTCCGTTCCTACCATATTTCCCAGAGCAGCAACAACGCTAATGATCGCGCTTTCTTGGCTTTCGTCTGAGTGGCAGATAGGTCATAGAGTGAGTCCTGTAGAGAGGACTCCGTCCTCCAGGCCTTCGGCGAGAAATGAGGCAAGTTGAACTTGGTAGCTGCCAGGGTCCAGAGGGTGCAGGACCACGGGCATAGCTTCATGAGGTGCTCCACTGTCTCGAGGTTACGCCTGCAAAGCGGGCAAAAATAGGAATTTGGCCACCGCCTTGCCAATAGCCTGTCGGCTGTCATGATCCTGTTCTGCGCACACAGCCATGCAAAAAAATTGTGCTTGGCTGGTGCCCATGCCTTCCAAATCGCCGACATTGGAGCGTAGGCCGTCGAGCCCATGAAGTGGAGCTTATAGGCCGAGGCCGCCGAGTAGCAGCCATTAGCGGAGAACCGCCAATGGAAGGAGTCAACCACATCAGGGGCGGCAAGGCAGCGATCCTACCCCAAAGGGCTACGAAGGATGGGAGGGTATCAGCTGTGATGCGGCCTTGAAGATCACGAACCCATCTGCTGCCATGGAATGCCGAAGCTACCGTTCGGAGTTTGTTTGAGGCGATTCTGAAAACTTCCGGGGCAATAAGGCAGGGGGCGTGACCATCCAACCAAGCGTCATACCAGAAACGAGCCAGCTTCCCATTGCCAAGCTGACAGTGTGATGGCATAGCAAAGAAGAGGCGGTCAGACGTGGTGCATGGAGTTGGCAGCCCAACCCAAGGTCGCTCCGGGGCCGTTCTCTCGAGCCAGAGCCAGTGGAGCCGCAGCGCAGTGCCGAACGATTGTAGGTCGACAATGCCGAGGCCGCCAAGCTGCTTGGGCCTGCAGATCGTGCGCCAGGCAACCTTGTAGTGGCCACCGTGGGATGATTCTTCTCCGCGCCATAACCAAGCACGTCGCAGCTTATCGATATGTAGGCGGGTCCAAACCGGCAGCTCAAACATCGCGAGCCAGTAAACTGTCATGGAGGAGAGGACCGCGTTAATGAGGACAAGTCTTTCTGCAACCGAGAGCAACCGAGCCTTCCAGCCAGCCAGACGAGCATGAATTTTGTCAAGAAGGGGCAGAAATTCGATCTTGCGCAGCTTCCGGAGGGAGAGCGGCAGCCCAAGGAATCGGGTTGGCATAGAGGGCACTCTTGCACCGAGAGGGGCTACCAAATCTTCCATGTCAATACCATCACAACGGAAGGGGATGATTGATACGTCTCCGTCGTATCTACTTTTCCAAACACTTTTGCCCTTGTTTTGGACTCTAACTTGCATGATTTGAATGGAACTAACCCGGACTGACGCTGTTTTCAGCAGAATTGCCATGGTGTTATTTATGCGCAGAAACAAAAATTCTCGGAATGACCTGAAACTCCACGGAGCGTATTTTTGGAAATAATAAAAAATACTGGCAAAAGATCAAGGCCAGGGGGCCCACACCCTAGCCCCGAGGGTGGGGGGCGCGCCTACTCCTGGGCGCGCCCCCTACCTCGTGGGCCCCATGGAGCTCCTCCGACCTCAACTCCAACTCTATATATTCGTGTTCGAAGAGAAAAAAAATCAAGGAGAAAGATTCATCGCGTTTTACGATACAGAGCCGCCGCCAAGCCCTAAACTCCCTCGGGAGGGCTGATCTAGAGTCCGTTCGGGGCTCCGAAGAGCGGAATCCGTCGCCATCGTCATCATCAACCATCCGTCATCACCAATTTCATGATGCTCACCGCCGTGCGTGAGTAATTCCATCGTAGGCTTGCTGGACGGTGATGGGTTGGATGAGATTTATCATGTAATCGACTTAGTTTTGCTAGGGTTTGATCCCTAGTATCCACTATGTTCTGAGATTGATGTTGCTATGACTTTGCTATGCTTAATGCTTGTCACTAGGGCCCGAGTGCCATGATTTCAGATCTGAACCTATTATGTTTTCATGAATATATGTGAGTTCTTGATCCTATCTTGCAAGTCTATAGTCACCTACTATGTGTTATGATCCGGCAACCCTGAAGTGACAATAATCGGGACCACTTCCGGTGATGACCGTAGTTTGAGGAGTTCATGTATTCACTATGTGTTAATGCTTTGGTCCGGTACTCTATTAAAAGGAGACCTTAATATCCCTCAGTTTTCACTAGGATCCCGCTGCCACGGGAGGGTAGGACAAAAGATGTCATGCAAGTTCTTTTCCATAAGCACGTATGACTATATTCGGAATACATGCCTACATTACATTGATGAATTGGAGCTAGTTCTGTGTCACCCTGAACCGCATCCGGCATAATTCTCTATCACCGATCCATTGCCTACGAGCTTTCCATATATTGTTCTTCGCTTATTTACTTTTCCGTTGCTATTGTTATCATGACTATAAAACACCAAAAATATTACTTTTGCTACAGTTACCTTTTGCCATCGTTACCACTACTATCATATTACTTTGCTACTAAATACTTTGCTGCAGATATTAAGTTTCCAGGTGTGGTTGAATTGACAACTCAGCTGCTAATACTTGAGAATATTCTTTGCCCCCCCTTGTGTCGAATCAATAAATTTGGGTTGAATACTCTACCCTCGAAAACCGTCGCGATCCCCTATACTTGTGGGTTATCAATGACTGAGCTCTTGGAGAAGTTGACACGCAGCCCAGTGATGTCTCCAAAGGCAGCGAGGATGGATTTCAGGGCCTGAAGCTCAGTTCTAACTGGGTTGATGAATAGGGCAACATCATCAGCATATAGCGAGACACGAACCGGGGGGACTCTTCCTCTCAGCATCGATAGGATGCCAGTCTCCACCGCCTTGTTGATGAGATGGAGGAGTGGCTCCATGGCGAGGATGATGAGGAAAGGGGAGAGAGGATCTCCCTGACGCACCCCTTTGGCATGATAGATGGGGTCACCGATCAAGATGTTGATGATCACTTTGGAGGAGGCCGAGGAGAGGATTATAGAAATCCAATTGCACCAACGTTGACCAAAGCCCCGGGCTCATAGCATATTGATCAGGTATGGCCACGAGAGCGTATCAAATGCCTTAGCAATATCCAGCTTCAGGAACAACATGGGTCTCTTGGTACGATGGAAATGCCTGGCTAGGCCTTGGACAAAGAGGAAGTTGTCTTGGATGCTACGTCCTTTAATGAAAGCACTTTGCCCAGGAGAAATAAGTTTAGGGAGGCGCTTAGCAAGGCGCGTCACAAGGACCTTGAGGAAGAGCTTGGCAACGCTATGGAGTAGGCTGATCGGATGAAAATCAGACATGGTGGCTGCGCCGTCGATTTTTGGGATGAGGACAACATGGGCACCATTGAGTCTGTCCAGGCCCTGCGGGTTCATATAGAAGAGCTGCTGGAAAGCAAGGAGCAGGTCGGGGATGATGACGCTACCCATCGCCTTGAAGAAAGCCCCGGAGAAACCGTCCGGGCCCGGAGCACGATCACCAGGCAGGTCTTTGATGGCTTGCAAAATTTCTTCAGCAGAGAATGGCGTTTCAAGTTCAGATATGTTTAGTGTTGATAATCCCAGACCCTCCCAGTTGAAATCACCCACTGCCTCTGCTGGCGTGCCCAAGATGGAGGTGAAATACTGCTTGGCTACCTAAGCCTTGTGAGTTTGCTCCGTGGCAATTGTATCTGGCGTGACGAGCTTGGCTATGAAATTCTTCCGCCGGCGGCCATTGCATTTTAAGTGAAAAAATTTGGAGTTGGCATCACCAAAGTGCAGCCATTTAGCTCTGGAGCGTTGCTGTGCTTTTATCCGCTCGATTACGCTCAGCCCAAGGATCCTAGATTTCAGGTCACGGCGAAGTTGGAGCTCGTCCTCTTCAAGATTCCTAGATTCCTGTGTAGCATCAAGCAACAGCAGTGTGTCTTGAGCCATTAACAGCTGCAGCCTTGTATCGCCAATGCAGTTTTTCTGCCAAAATTTGAGGGCCCGAGCCGTTCGCTTCAGCTTGAGGTCAAGGTGGCCCAACGCGTGGAGGGGCGGGCAGGGCTGATCCCAGGCACAAGAAACCACGTCCTTGAAGCCTTCAATATGTGTCCAGAAGGCTTCGAAACGGAAACCTGGTGATCTGCGTGGCACACCTTCACAGGTCAGGAGTAAGGGGCAATGATCAGACATGGCCATGGCAATCGGTAGCAGCCGAGAGTTAGAGAATCTGAGGTCCCAATCTGGGTCGCAGAACACCCTATCCAAGTGAACCAACATGGGGTTTGCCTGTTCATTCGACCAAGTGAATCGCCGACCAGATAGCTTTATTTCCTTGAGCTCGCTACGGTTCAGCGTGTCACGAAAACACGGCATCATCCGGAGGTTGAGGTTGGAGTTGTTCTTGTCCCGCACCTCGTAAATGAGGTTAAAATGACCTATAATCACCCACAGCCCAGGCGTGATAGAGCGGATGCGAGCAAGGTCTGCCAGAAACAGAAGCCTGGCGTCGTTGTCGCACGGCCCGTACACCATGGTGAGCGACCAGGGCGCGTCTCCCGTGCGAGGACACAGGGAAACAGTGATGGCGAAGGGGGATACGTCCGTGGTTGTAACCTGGAAGAGATCCAGGTCCCAAGCAAGGAGGACACCGCCGCGAGTCCCAGCGGCCGAGAGGATGGCGTGCTCAGACAGTCTCGGCCCAATAGCTTCAGAGATCTCAGGGGTGGGAAAACCTCTCGATTGGCCTCTTGCAGGCAAACTAAAGAGCACCAAGCTTGATCAACCACCGTGCGAACAATGGCTCTTATAGCGCGGTCATTAAGGCCCTGCACGTTCTAGTTAAGGATTGTGAAGCTACTCATGAGGACACATGTCATGGACACAGGAAGCAGGCCAGCTCGAATAGGGAGCGGCGTGCGCTTGAAATTTTAAATGGTACGGCCGGTGACAATCACGGGCGCCCGGCGAGGTCGCCAAAGGAACACAAAGGAAACAGCTAATGGCGGTGCGCTGGCTACACCGCACGGCGAACACATAGGCGGAAGGCCTAGCTAACATGGAGCTAACATGATCCCGGACTAACAGACTAGTGGCGGTGCTTAGATAGCGTGGCCTCCTTCCTGTACGCCAACAGCAGCACGGAGGTCCTCATCGGGCAGGTTGATACGGGCCGGAGAGAGGACTCCTGCTGCTTTGGCAAGCTTGGTCGTGAGCCACCCAAGCGGTGTCTTGAACTTGTCGACGTAGCGCTCTCGGACTCTTGGGGTGAACTGCGAAGGCTTGTCGATGAACTCAAGCTGCTGGGCGAGCCTGGCCTGCGCCTTCTCTTGTTGGGTCATGCCCTTGGGGAAGCCCACTTTGGCCACCCTCGAGCTTGAGCGGCGTGCCACTTCAGCAGGTGGTGGCGTCGGGATGAAGAGCTCATCAGCAGGTGCTTGGGGGGCAGCGAGCTTGAAGGGAGGAGGCCCCATGATGGAGGGAGGGAGCATGCCAAACACATGAGAGAGGAAGGTGGTGTTGGAATCCACCTCGAGCGCTTGCATCTTGGTCACCAGGGCAGCGGTGCTGATCTTAGGATCCGCCAAGGCGATGGAGCATTCGGGCGGAGGCAGCTCCGACATAGGACATGACGCATCCATGTAGCCAGCATTCGGCCATGGCAGCAAGGGGCAGGACACCGGGCTGGGGGGGGCGAGGAGGACTGCGCACAGGTGCGAGCCCCATCTCAGCTTCGGTGAGCCCTGTCCTGGGGGAGAGGACAGGGTCAGCGAACGGTCACACCACGTCGTCCGCCCCGAAACCATCCAGGACGGAAGGCGGGCGGCGAAAGGCCGCAACATCAAGCTCGAGAAGGAGCGGGTCCGTGCACGTGATGTCGTGCCAGAAGCTCTCGACATCCAGGAGGAAAGGAGCCTGATCATCAGTCGCCGTCTAGACCACCGGGGTGCCGAGGAAGGCAGCGGTATCGTCAGAGACCAGGGGTCAGGCACCCCCTGGAGAACTGGCAGCAGGCGAGCCTCGACATGAGCAGCGGACGAGGGGGGGGGGGGACTGCGGGCTACCATCGCGCCTTGGCCTGGGGGAGCGAGAGCGACTGTTGGAGCGCTCAGAGCCATCGAAATCAGAGAGCGTGCCGGAGGGGGAGCCACGACGGCGGCGGCCACCGCTGGAGCCCCCATGGCGCTGCTCGTGACGGCGTCTGGAAGGGCCATCCTCACGGGCGGCACCACCGGAGCGGCAGCCTAGGAGAGCGACCCGCCACGCCGGGCCAGGCCGGCTACAGCGACAGTGCCTGCCGCGGTCGCAGTCGGCCTCATCATCTTCATCATCGCGGCGCCTGGGCCGCGGGTGGTCGCAGTCACCAACGCGAGGAGGGGGGCGAGCAAGGTTAGCCTGACCGTCCTCGACATGCCGAGACCAGCGGAAACGCTCCTCGAGCGGCCACTGGGGATCGTTGGCGCGAGGCAGAGCAGGATCCCGATCGGTGATCGAGGTGTAGTCCTTGGTGGTGTCGAGGTGGATGAGCAGGGGAAACTGCGGTCCCTCGAGCCCCTCGTCCCGAGGGCAGCCCTCCGGCAGCTTCTGACGGCCCCGAGAATCCAGGGGGCGGTCGATGATGGAGTACCCCTAGGAGGTGGGGATGTTGTCGGGGCTCCATGCCCACACCCAGGCGAAGAGGTAGGCGGTGTTGGAGAGGTAGCTCATTTGGCGCTCGAGCCGGTCGATGTAGCATGTCTTCCCAGAGCATCTTGCATGGCCTCCTTGCACCACGACTGCACATGCATGCCCTCAATGGCGATGCGGCAGTAGTAGCGCCAAACCCTGCGATGCCCATGCGCCGACGGCGACCATGCAGACAGGGAGAGAGTGATGCCACAACAAGAGACGACGCCCACGTCGAACGCAATGTCACGCTGCCTGACATGCGCGGAGCGGACCAGGAAGTGCTCTGGGTTGTGCTTGGACACGTGAAGTTCACTACCAGTGAATGTTGAGGTCGCGCTCGACCGCCTTGGCCACCAGGTGCGGGGTGATGTCGAGGCGAGGCTCAGACATGGTCACCAGGAGTGCAGAAGCACGGAAGGCCCGGGCTGCCGCCTCCATGGCAGGGGTGCAGATCAAGAACGATCAGCCGCCAGAGGGACAACGGGAAGCATCGCCCGGGCGGGTCGCCATAGCAGCTGGGGGCGGATAGGCCGGGGAGGGGGGCAAGCGGGGTGGGGCGCCTGCATGGCAGGAGGGATGGGAGCAGGGCGAGGTGAAGGCAGAGGAGTGGAGCGGGCAGGGTGAGGTGGAGGGGCAGCGGCGGTGAGGGGGGAGGATGGGGCATCGGGCGAGGCGCTTGGGGCAGGAAGGGGAGCGGGAGCGGTGACCCCAACACCAGCAGGAAGAGCACCAAACTGGATCGCGACACTCTATTGCACGGTGGCCATGGGCAAGACACCGGAGGCAGCGGCCCCGGAATGGCTTCAAATAGGTAGCCCGACGCAGCTCCGCCATTACCCGCTCTGCCTCGGAGCGCTGCGAGGAGTAACGCGCGATGGACGAAGACGGTACGGGCGGTGCACGCCGCCGCTTCCTCGAGCGGACGAGTTGCCATTCCGGGTAGAGGGCAGCCGCGGGTTTGGATGGAGGAGGGGGGGGGGGGGGGGGGGGGGGGGGGGTGCACAGATCTGCCCATAGGAGAACGGGAGGCGCGGCCAGCGGCGATAAATGAGGATTCAGGGGGGATACAGATGATAGACCGAAGGGCACCAGCGTAGGCCGACATAGGGAGTGAATGCGCGGCCGGCGCACCAGCGGCGGAACCAGAGGAAACCGATCCATTACTACATGAGGCAGAGAAGTTAATGCATCTGAGCCTAGCCGCAACACTGTTGGGGGAGCCAGGCAGGGGCCAGCCGCGGGGAGGGGGAGCGGCTAGCGAGGGGGTGGAGGTGGACGACGCAACCGGAGAGAACCGCGGCGTGGAGGTGGCCGACGAGGCCAGGAGAGCGCCCGTCGTGGGGCTTGGTGGAGGGGAAGGGGAGGGAGCCATGAGAAAACTCGATCGGTTTTTGCGCTTTGTGTTGTTAGGAACTGGAACTGAATTAGTGACATGTACATCTTTGCCACCAAGCAACTTGAGAACGATCGCACCCTTGCTGACTGCAACATCCAGAAAGTTTCCACCCTTTGCTTGGTCCTCTGCCTCCGACATGGCCAGTAAGTGCTTGTCTGTGGTGCTGCTTCTGCCTCTAGGTCACAAGTCTGGACCAAGACAAACGAAACGTACGTAGGACACAGTCAGATACCGCACGTCTAATCGTTAATTATTAGTTGCTGCGGTTGACACTGCTCTCGACGACCTCGTGCTACTGGAGCGAGAGGTTCTGCTGGCACATGAACAAGCAGCAGTGGCGGCGATCCGCCGGATCGTGCACTACCACCCACACAGACTCTCCTCACCGCCATATTATGTTGCAGGTTTTTGTTCGCCATATGTATTGCTCGCATGCGTGCACTCAGCGACGGGGATCTCGGTACCGCTGGCTGGCGGGGTGTAGTCTGCCGGTGCCTTGCCGACCTCCATCTCGGCCTTGCCCTCGTCATCATCGGGAACGACAAGGAGGAGGCGGGAGCCCCAGAGGATGGAGCAGTGTTTTGCATGGAGGTCGTCTAACGAGAGTGGCTGCGACTTTGCCGAGAAGTGTGCAGTAGGAGCAAAACACAAACGCGCATGGTGTTTTCCAGTAGCTACCTCCTTCTTGATACCTTTCATTTTCATTCAATGGCTAGGATGACAAGATGGCAATTGAAAAAGAGCAACTACTGGTGACGGTTCTCTTGAACTCGTGCCACGACATCGAGCGGTTCTGCTCAAAAAGTAGTAGTCATGCTCCGCTGGATGGTGCATTGCCACATGCCACACACATAAGCTCTTCGTTGCAACATCATATGCTGCAGGTTCAGGTTCATCCTAGTATTGCTCGCACGACGGGGACCTCCGTCCCGCTGACCGGCGGTTCGTAGTCAACCGATGCTGGTTCATAGTCAACCGATGCCTTGTCATCCTCCGTCTGCACCTTGCTCTCGTTATCATCAGAAAGGAAAAGATGGAGGCGGGAGCTCCGGAGGATGGTGCAGCATTTGGCTTCGCGGTCTTCCAACGAGAGTGTTTGCGACTCCGCTGAGAAGTGTACAGTAAGAGCAAATTATGAACAAACATGATGTGTTCTTGTTGCTACCTGTTGTTTTATCTATAATAAAGCAGGGTAAAGTGCCCTTTTCCGATCTTGTTGCTACCTCCCTCCCGATACGTGTCATTCCCATTTAATAGCTAGGCTTCCAAGATGGTAACGGAAAAATTGAGGGACAAGAGCAACACATCTATCATCGCTAGTTCTCTCAGCGCTAGGAAATTGACATCTTAAAAAGACATTGGAAAGGGAAGGAAGGTTGTGTAGATAAGTAGAAAGTAGTTGAACTTGGAGATTTATGCCATAAAGATGGGAGATTTTGATGAAATAAAGGGAAGGGGGGTTGTATTTTTGCCAGACGTTCACTGTTTGTTTTTGTAGGAGAAACTTTGGCTATATTCATAATCAACACAGAGAATACCAGAGGTATAAAAATTACAACAAGGTTCGCAGACCACCTAATGACGACTATAAGCATTGGAGGAAGGCGCACCACCGTCATCGCCCCTCCTTGATGGAAGACTAGTGGTTGGGGCCCGCCATTGCGGGCCGCTTGAGAAGAAGCTATGCGCACCTCACCATCATATCGAAATTTTTAAAAAATATTCTCGCGTCACGTGGACATCGCAATCATCTTAAAAGGAAAAAAAAGAAAAAACCTAGAAAAACTTTTCTCAAAAAAGAAATCACCCTACCATTTTAAAAACTCTAAAGAAAACTTTCTCACTGTGACCAACCAGCATGTGCCACATGGCGTAGCTGGTTGGCCACCATTCTAGCGCACCTTAATGTGTTTAATGGGAATTTTTTGTTGTAGTAAATAGTTGGGTAGACATCATGTTAAGGCCCCACATGACCAGGGCACGGGAGCATGAACCATTGGCGATGAAGAGAGTCTTTGATCGAAAGGATGAAACATGTAAACACTCAAACGAATATGAATGAAGACTGGATCCAAAGAGACCATCTGGATATGAAGCACATAACGAATCCTGCGAGATCCGACTAAGACACACCTCCACACGCCCTCTGGCGACGCTAGACGCGCTGTCAGGACGGGGATCAAATGTGGGGGACATTATTCCTACTGAGGGACATCACCGCCACCACACAAGCCCAACCAAGACGGTAAACCTAACAAGAATGTGAGCAGCGTCCCTCCCGCCTACAGGGCTGAGGTCCTCCGCACCTCTGCGACCCAAAGGTGCCAACCGAGACGGAGCAGACCACTGGCGGCGCCGGCGGGAGGAAGTGAAAACCTAATCGGCTGAGGTCTTTTCTCGGGGAGGAAGAAAGGTCGTATCAGGCTTGCTATTTCGTTATTCTATAGTTTCTCTCCCATGCATTTGATTTACTTTTGGCACATGTTTTCTGATTACTAATTGTTACCAAAAAATTATGGTGTTGCGGTACAAGTTACAATAGGTGTGGCACTTAACTTTTTCTGTAATTATTTCTTGTGAATATTACATCTGAATCCTTACTTTAGGAACTTTTGCATGCTGATAACACCTTGCTGTTTAACTCATTGGGCATAATTATGTGCATGTGCGGTAAGTGCCAACTTTGCAATTTTGCCTGTAGGCTGCGGAAATCAGCAAACTGCAATATCCATGATTGTGTTCTTACATCATTCATTAGCCCAAGGCAATGCAAGACCAAAACAAATAAAACATGACACCACAAAGCAAAGGTCGTGTGACAAGTCATTAATTATTAGCAACCGATATTGAAAATTCCATGGACCCTCATGATGTCATCGTGCTTCACCTCATGCCATCGCAGCGTGTGGTCCTCCTCCATGATGCAATGCTTGTGAATGAAAGAGTAGCCAACATGGCATCCTAGAAGATGGATTAGTGTGCGGCATCGCGGTCTTCATTGCCAAGCTTGTGTCTCTTGAAGAAGATATCATGCGACTCCATCATGGATGTGTGGAGTATTAGTAATCTATGAGCAAATAACTTCGGTTCTTTATTCTACCCCTCTCCCAAGTCCCGATACCTATCACTCCCATCCATTGGCTAGGCTACCGAGATAGAGAGTGCAAAAGTGAAAGAGAAGAGCAACAAATCTACCATCGCTAGATACTTCTTCTAACACTCGGAAATTGGCATCTCAGGAAAACGTTGGGAAGTGAAGGCAGCACTAGTAGAAAACAGGGCTTTGGTCCAGGCCGGGTCAGCCCACTAGTCCCGGTTCAGTCCAGAACCGGGACCAAAGTGGGCATTGGTCCCGGTTCGTGAGCCCAGGGGGCCGGCCGGGCCACGTGGGCCATTGGTCCCGGTTCATCTGGACCTTTTGGTCCCGGTTGGTGGGATGAACCGGGACCAATGGGCCTCGCTCCTGGCCCACAACCATTGGTCCCGGTTGGTGGCTTGAACCGGCACCAAAGGCTCCCCTTTAGTCCCGGCTCATGTCACCAACCGGGACCAATGAGGTGCCTATATATACCCCTCGCTCGCGAGCAAAGCACCCCAGTGCTCTGTTTTTCTCTGGCCGAGGGGGAGAGGGCTTGGTGGTGCTCTAGCTCACCTCCTATGCACACAAGGTGTTCGATGGAATGCCCGAGCCACACTACTTAAGCTTTCTCCTCTCCAAGCTCGACCTCCAAGCTCCATTTTCCATAATATTTGTCTAGGTTTAGCGGTCCGTCACGCCCCGTCCCCGTCTTCACCGCCGTCGATCACCCGCGCCGAGCTCATCGCCGGCACCACCATGGTGAGCCTCTTGTTCTTATCTTCTTTCTGAAAGGAAAAATATTCTTACTTGTATGTTTACATAGATACTTGTATTATTTTCTTACTTTTATTATTGCATCTTATATAGTGCGATGGTTTTGGTATCCGCCCCCGTCGGCCCTCGTCCTGTCTATGATTCGGATGTGGTATATATATTATATTTATAACTATTGGTTCATTTATTGTTTATGAAAATTATGCCGACCAACGTGACATAGATTTTATTTATGTAGGATGTATGTGAATCGGAAATGCCAACCGACCCTATTGTCGAGAGGTTAAATTTAGTTGAAGAAGAAAACAATTTGTTGAAGGAAAAAATAAAAAAATTGAGGAGGAGAAGATGATATTGGAGTTGCATGTTGCGGATGTCGTCGATGATCACAATATCAAGATGGATGCAATGTGCTTGAAGATTAGAAAGATTAGAAAATATGCCATTCATACCGAGGCTTGGTATCATTATGCCGTTGGATCAATTGTTACCTTGGTTGCGATTATGATCGCATTTGTTTTCGCATTGAAATGTTTTACATAGTTTCAATGTATGGTTTAATTAATTAGATGCTTTGGAGAGCTATATGTTGTTAGATGAGAACTATGTATGCACTTTGGTTTTAATGTGATGATGAACTTCTATTAATTTGGACACTTAATTATATATAATGCACGCAGATGAACCGGCAATGGATGTAAGGTGACAGACACACCTGCGAGTACATTAAGGGTGTGCATGAGTTTCTCGATGCGTCTGAGGTAAACAAGTAGAATGGTTTTATGTGTTGTCCATGCACTGAATGTGGGAATACGAGGTCTTACTCTAACCGGAAAATCCTTCACTCCCACCTGCTTTACAAGGGTTTCATGCCACACTATAATGTTTGGACGAGGCACGGAGAAATAGGGGTTATGATGGAAGACGGCGAAGAAGAAGAGTACGATGACAACTATGTGCCCCCTGAATACGGTGATGCTGCAACGGGGGGAGCTGGTGAAGATCAAGAGGAACCAGACGATGTGCTCAATGATGCTGCAACGGGTGAAGCTGCTGAAGATCAAGAGGAACCAGACGATGTGCCCAATGATGATGATCTCCGCCGGGTCATTGTCAATGCAAGGACGCAATGCGAAAGTCAAAAGGAGAAGCTGAAGTTCGATCGCATGTTAGAGGATCACAAAAAAGGGTTATACCCCAATTGCAAAGATGGCCACACAAAGCTCGGTACCATACTGGAATTGCTGCAGTGGAAGGCAGAGAATGCTGTGGCTGACAAAGGATTTGAGAAGCTAATGAAAATATTGAAGAAGAAGCTTCCGAAGGATAACGAATTGCCTGACAGTACATACGCAACAAAGAAGGTCGTATGCCCTCTAGGATTGGAGGTGGAGAAGATACATGCATGCCCTAATGACTGCACCCTCTACCGCGGTGCATACAAGGATCTGAACGCATGCCCGGTATGCGGTGCATTACGGTATAAGATCAGACGAGATGACCCTGGTGATGTTGACGGCGAGCCCCCCAGGAAGAGGGTTCCTGCGGTGCATGGCGAGTCCCTCGGCGTCATTCAGAACAGCTAGTCCACCAGGACCCTTTCCAAAGATCGTGTTCCTTGCCTCCTGTTACCATCCGGCCTAGACGCACAGTTCGGGACCCCCTACCCGAGATCCGCCGGTTTTGACACCGACATTGGTGCTTTCATTGAGAGTTCCTCTGTGCCGTCGCCTTTAGGCCCTATGGCTCCTTCGATCATCAACTACGATGCAGTCCAGGGTGATACTTTTCTCCCCGGACAGATCTTCGTCTTCGGCGGCTTCGCACTGCGGGCCAAGTCGCTTGGCCACCTTGAGCAGATCAAAAGCTACGCCCCTGGCCGTCAGGTCAGGTTTGGAAGCCCAAACTACATGGCTGACATCCGCGGGGACTTGATCTTCGACGGATTCGAGCCACAGCCAAGCGCGCCGCACTGTCTCGATGGGCATGATATAGCTCTGCCGCCGAATAGCGCCTTGGAGGCTGCACACGCAGCGGTTCCGACCATTGATTCGTAACCTACTGCGCCGATTGAGGATCAGCGGTTGGACGCTGCCTCAGGGGCTGCGATCTCAGAGGCGATCGAGCCGAACTCCAGCCCCGCACTCCGCATGGCCCGTGACTCCGAGGAGCCGGATTCCTTTCTGAACTCCTAGCCCCCCGCGCCTCTGCCGATCGAATCCGATTGGGCGCCGATAATGGAGTTCACCGCCGCAGACATCTTTCAGCACTCGCCCTTCGGCGACATCCTGAATTCGCTAAAGTCTCTCTCTTTATTAGGAGAGCCCCGGCCAGACTACGGTCAGCAAGGATGGGATTCGGATGATGAAGAAACTCAAAACCCACCCACCACCCACTTCGTAGCCGCTGTCGACGACTTAACCGACATGCTCGACTTCGACTCCAAAGACATCAACGGTATGGACGACGATGCAGGAGACAACCAAGAACCAACGCCTATAGGGCATTGGACAGCCACCTCATCTCACGATGTGTACATGGTGGATACCCCTAATGGAAGCAACAACGAGGAAAACGGGGATGGAAAGAGGGATCGATCTCTCGAAAAACAATCAAAGCGTCGGCGTAAACGCCGACCCAAGCCCCGCCTCAATAAAGACCTAGCCATAGAGCAGGATGAGCCGGTAGATGACGAGCATGCCTTAGAGCAACCGTCCCAACAGGACAACCCGGATAGAGAAACCGAACATCCCTCCCCCGGCGAAAATGGCATTCCGGACGACCCTACGCCGGACAAGCCCACGAAGCAGAAGAACCTCCACAAACGGCTCGTTGCAACTGCACGCAGCCTGAAAAAGCAGAAGCGGAAGCTAAAAACTGTGGAAGATGCACTCAGGATCAGATGGAATAAAGTAATCAATACCGCAGACAAATACGGCGATAGTCGCCGCACTAAAAGCTATCCGAAGAGAAAGCTACTGCCTGAATTCGATGAGGAGGCCTTAGAGCCCTCGCATTCCAAAAGTGAGAAAGCCACACGATCGGATAGACGACCCCATGGCCAGCATAAAGCGGCAAGCAGCGCCGGACTTAAGCCGGCATGCGACCCACTTAAGGATTCGCATCATGGCCCAGCCAGGTCCATTTACGGGCCAAGAAAGCAAGCTCTCGTAAGCAATGCAATAAAGCCATTATCAGAATCCGGCACACCCAAATACAGCGGTTCCTCACACCCCCTATGTTTCACCGATGAGGTCCTGGATTATGAATTTCCAGCGGGATTCAAACCCGTAAACATAGAGACATATGATGGAACAACAGACCCTGGAGTCTGGATTGAGGATTATATCCTCCACATACATATGGCTAGAGGAGATGACCTCCATGCCATAAAATACTTACCCCTCAAGCTTAAAGGGCCAGCCTGGCATTGGCTCAAAAGCCTTCCTGAAAACACAATCAGAAGTTGGGAAGAGCTCGAGGACGCTTTCCGAGCAAATTTTCAAGGGACCTATGTCCGCCCTCCGGATGCAGACGATCTTAGTCACATAACTCAACAGCCCGGAGAGTCAGCTCAGCAATTCTGGAATAGATTTCTTACTAAAAAGAATCAAATAGTCGACTATCCGGACGCTGAAGCCTTGGCGTCTTTCAGGCATAATGTCCGAGACGAATGGTTGGTTGGCAAGAAAAGCCAAGAACAATGGCCGCATTAACAAGCCTCATGACCCGCTTTTGCGCAGGAGAGGATAGCTGGTTGGCAAGATGCAGCACCAGTGACCCAAGTACATCCGAAACTAGGGATGGAAACGGAAAACCGCGACGCAATAAGGACCGTTGCCAGACAAAGGAAAAAAGTATGAAGAGCACGACAGTCAACGCCGGATTCAAAAGCTCACGACAGAATCAGAAAAAGCCGCCCCTCCAAGATAACAGGGACGACCTATCCAACCTAAACAAAATCTTGGATAGGATATGTCAAATACACAGCACTCCCGGAAAGCCTGCTAACCATACCCACAGAGATTGTTTGGTTCTCAAACAATCCGGCAGACTCAACGCCGAACACAAGGGGCTCGACACACCAAGCGAAGACGAGGACGAACCCCAAAAGCAGAGTACCAGGAAACAAAAGAATTTCCCACAAAAAGTAAAAACAGTAAACTTACTCCACATAACAAAACGTGCGTCGCCCATAAAGGTACACACCCCACGGCCTATCCCAAAGGAATCCTGCCACTAGTTCTCAAAACCAATCATCTTCGATCATCTGGATTATTCTAGAAGTGTCAGGAACCCAGGCTGGACTGCCCTGGTACTCGATCCAATAATTGGCGGACAGCCGTTTTCAAATGTCCTTATGGACGGTGGCAGCGGACTCAACCTGATATATCAGGACTCAATCCGCCACATGGGGATCAACCCAAAAAGAATTCGCCACAGCAAAACCTCCTTTGAAGGAGTAACGCCAGGTCCGGACACCCATTGCATGGGTTTTCTCCGGCTCGAGGTTATTTTTGGCTCTGCCGATAACTTCCGTCGCGAAAAGCTGACTTTCCACATCGTCCCATTCTCAAGTCGCTATCAAGCACTACTGGGACGCAAAGCTTTCGCCTGCTTTAACGCAATACCGCATTACGCATCTCTTACGCTTAAGATGCCTGGTCCACGCGGCATCATCTCCTTAAAGGGGAAGCAGTGAGAACACCTCCCCCAAGCGGAGGATTGTGCGGCCGCTTTAACAGCCCCACAATACAATGGCTTCACCAGCCAGAACATCGGAATAGGTCATTAAGACCACGGACACGGATGGACGAGTCCGGCACAAAAGTATCGTTGATAAAGGCTTAGTGGCCATATACCCCTGCACTACGGGCTTCACACATGAACGTCGTGCTGCGCCCGTCCAGGATACGGCACAACGGAGACACAGGCGCAGACATGCAGTAGGGACCCGTTCCAAGGATTCTTTTCAGATTAAGACCCTGCATAAACCTTTTTTACTATCTCTTGTTGATACACATCCCCTGGTTCTATGACCAAGGAGGAGGCTGGCGTCTTGGCATGTGGCCACGTCAGAATTCTTGCACGTACCTGGACACTAGGGGCTTATACCTCAGAGCGTTACCTCGCCCGCTCTCATAAAGACCGAATACCTTAGGGAGTGTTCGGCGTCGCGAGTTTGGCCTTATATGCATCAGCTCTGAGTCATGATTTTGGTCAAATGTTGGGTTGCCCGGCTCCAGTGTTCGTCCGCCTTATGTTCCGCTCTATCGGCTAAGGCGGCACCAGGAGAACTACTGCGATTGTGCCCTGGTTCGGCTAGGCGAGCACCTCAGTAGAGAAAGCCGAAAACCGACTGTCATGATATGGCGTGAGACTGGTCAACCACTCGATGACTCTCCAGAATCTATAGGATTCCTCCGCATTAACGAAGGGCCGTTTCCTGGCCAGGCACATATGCGCCCCGAATTCGGGCGAGCGCAGTTGCCACCAGGGGCTACCTAAATAGACCCATTGTCAAGCTCCTATGGCTAAGTGAAAGTGTTAAAGCATTATAGTCCGGTTTCCTAGCTCGCTGCGCTATCACCTCCTTTGTAGGACCAAGACGTTGGAATAAGTGTGAAAATGCGCCTTCTGCGAGCACCCCCGCACTATGTGCGTTGGGGCTGAAGCCAACGACTGCAATCTTTCAGATTTTGTATATATATCATAAAACGGCCGCACAGGAGGTGTTCCAAATACTTGAAGGCACAAGTATAAAAGCCTACTACAATTCATCAAAATATTGCTTTATATTTACATATGCTATCAGAACATAGCATCCTTCGAGCACTGCGTCTCTATTACACGAGCGCCTTCAAGGACTTCCTGAAAATAGTGCTCGGAGGGTACTCGGCTTTTGTCCGAATCTCGGGATGCAACAACGGTGGTCTCCATCTCTGCCCAGTATGTCTTGACACGGGCAAGAGCCATCCGTGCGCCCTCTATGCATGCTGACCTCTTCATCGCATTGATACGTGGCACCGCGTCAAGGAATTGATGCACCAAGCTGAAATAACTCTTCGGCTCCGATCTCCCCGGCCACAGATGACCCATGACGTACTTCATGGCGAGTCCGGACAATCTATTCAGTTCGGCCCATTGAGCCAGACGATCGTCCACTGCCAGTGGACGCTCTGGATTCTGGAACTGCGACCAGAAAAGCCTTTCCACTTCGCGATCTTCTTGATCTCGAAAGTATTCGGTTGCATCAGCAGCACTCGCTGCCAAATCCAGATAGGTGTCCTCCGCACTCCACATCCGGTCCAACGGAGCAAACTTCGGATCGCAAAACTTCCTCCGCAGCATAAAGGGCTTTCCAGCCGCAATCTGTTCGGCCTGACGCAGCTCCTCCTTCGCAGCTCTCATCGCAGAGCGAGCGTCCTTGGCATCAGCAACGGCCTTCTCTAAGTCCGTCTGTCTCGCCCAGTCTTCTTTCTCAAGAAACTTGCAACGGTCAGCAGCACTTTTTAACTTCACGGCCATCACGGCCATCTCCTTCTTGCTTCGGCAGTGAGAAGCCTGTTCGGCTCTCAGCTCTTCGAGGGCCTTCTCGGCAGCCGTATCACTTTTTCTGGCTTGTTCCTTAGCTCGGGCAAGTTCCGCCCGAAGACTCTCCATGGTGGCCGCACCATCTGCGTCAAGCACACACAGTGTAAGATACTGGCATAAAGCTCCTCTTACCAGATGCCGCCCGAGGAATTGCATACCTTGAGCCTCATCAAGCCGCTCGTTGACGAGCGTGATGTCGGCATCTGCCACGTCAAGTTGCCACTTTAGTTCGGCAAAATAATTAGTTCGGCTCGATTCCGGACACTTCGCCACCTGTATACAACGGCGACATTTTAGACCAGGGATTATGATCCTCTGCGCGCCGTCAATTTTGACAACGCACAGAGTCTCAGGGGCTACTATCTACACAGGGCGCATCTTATTTATGCGCACCTGACAAAGAAGTACATTATCAAACGTACCTCAAAACCCGTCAGCAAACTTCTGACGGCCTCATGCAATCCGCTTTCCGCGGACGAAATCCTTCCAATCACTGTACCCATCAATGCACGGTGCTCCTCTAAGATAGAAGCTCGCCCCAGCAGAATCATCATCTCCTCCGACCGCGCATCGGATGGTGTCGGACTCGTCCTGTGACCTCCATCGAAGGCCGGACGCGGAGAACCTTGGGGGGACATATGGCTACCTTCCGCCCCTGCCGGATTCGGAGAAACCCTCTACGACGACACCTCAGGGTCGCCCACCTCGCTAGGCGGTACGGCAGGGGGAGGCGTTCCACTCTCCATCATCTCCGGAAGAAGATCCCCCGAAGACGAGCTCTGCTGAGAAGGGTTGAGGTCCGAGCTACAAGGTAAAATTTCGGTTAATCTTCTCAGATAAAAAGCAAGGGTTTCTCTCATCCCTCTAAAGGAAAATCTTTCTCTACTTACGGCTCGCTGGAGGGCTGATCCCTTTGAGGGCGTAGTTCGGCCGAGGATCTCCCCGGCGTCGGACCCTCTGACGAGGACTTTTCCCCCCGCTTTGAGGCCATGGTCTCCGGGTCGTCAGAGGCGGCCCTCTTCTTCCCCTTGGGAGAGGAATTGTCGGTTCTTCCCTTCGGCGCAGCCTCCTTCAAGGAGGCCATAGTTTCCTTGTCCCCCCCCTCACTTCCCTCCAAAGGCACGATCTTCAACATCCTGACTAGCACGGGATCCGACCTGGTCTCAGGAAGGGGAGCCGGACACGTGATCAGCTTTGCCTTCGCTATCCACTCCTGTTTAAAACGACAGCTCTTTTAGGGGCGAATTTATGACAATTTTGCGGATAGCGAGTCCGGGCACAAGGTTACTTACTTGAGTATCCGGGCGATTGCAGCTTAAACCTGCATCCTCGGTCAAATCCGGACATATTGCTTGTGATCCGAAGAACATTTTATACATCTCCACGGGCGTTGCGCCCATAAAATGCTGGAGAGATCGTGGTCCCTCCGGATTAAACTCCCACAGACGAAGGGATCGATGTTTGCCCGGCAGTGTTCGGCTAATCAGCATGACCTGCGTCACCTTGACCAGGTTGAGGTCTCTTTCTAAGAGATCCCTAATACGGCCCTGCAACAAGGGCATGTCTTTGGATAACCCCCAATCTAATCCTTTGTTGACCCATGACGCTAGCCGTGGTGGGGGACCCGAGCGAAAGGCAGGAGGCGCCACCCACTTGGTGCTCCTGGGAGTGGTGATATAGAACCACTCTCGTTGCCACAAGCCGAGCTCCTCTTGAAAGGAGCCCTCGGGCCATGGAGCATCAGCATTCTTACTTATGACAGCGTCTCCGCACTCTGCGTGCCGTCCCTCGATCATCTTCGGCTCCACTCCAAAAGTCTTGAGCCATAATCTGAAGTGAGGAGTAACACGGAGGAACGCTTCGCACACAACGATGAATGAGGAAATGTGGAGGATGGACTCCGGAGCTAAGTCGTGAAATTCCAGCACATAATAGAACATCAGCCCCCTCACAAAGGGATCCATCGGGAAGCCTAACCCCCGAAGGAAGTGAGACATGAACACTATGCTCTCACCGGGCTGGGGACTGGGAAGAGCCTGCCTTTGAGCAGGCAACCTGTGCAAAATTTCGGCGGTCAAGAACCTAGCCTCTCTCAACTTTAGCACGTCCTCCTCCGTGACGGAGGAGGGCATCCATCGGCCTTGAAGGTCGGAACCGGACATTGTTGAAGGTCCGAAGCGCCTGGAATCTGGAGCCTAGGGTGTTGGAACTCGAGGCGACAGGCGAACTTGTTTTGAGATTGGAGAAAAGGAGTAAGGCCTTGGTCTCTTTATAAGAGGTTGAATACCAGGAGCCCTCCCTGTAACCGTTTGGGACTCGCATTTAATCGAGAAGACATGCTAACGGGCACGATTGGGTTACCCACGTCCGTATTGATGAGAATCCTGTAAATAAAGGGGACACGATCTCTGCTTTGACAAGACGTGCCAAGGAAACCGCCTCGCAAAACACGCTGAGGTGGAAAAGTGAAAACGATTGGAATAAAGGCTTGGCCGTAGTGTGATGTCACGCTGCGGAATACGTCAGCAGATTAGATTTGTGTTAATATTATTCTCTCTATGGCAATACGTGGAAACTTATTTTGCAGAGCCGGGCACTACTCTTGGTGTTTACAAACTTTTATGAAGAATTTGGAGGAGGAACCCGCCTTGCAATGTCGAAGACAATCTACACGCCGGACTCGTCGTCATTGAAGCCTGGTTTAGGGGCTACTAAGGGAGTCCTGGATTAGGGGGTGTCCGGGTAGCCGGACTATACCTTCAGCCGGACTCCAGGACTATGAAGATACAAGATTGAAGACTTCATCCCGTGTCCGGATGGGACTTTCCTTGGCGTGGAAGGCAAGCTTGGCGATGCGGATGTCACACCCTAGCTAGTTCAAGCATTAGAGTGTGCATCATGTTTAAATTTCTTTTAAATTTGAAATGGGGAAGGCAGAAACCCCCAACACTCCCTGGAAACAACTAGGGTTTACTAAAATTATTTTCAATGAACCTGAAATGCCCTTCTAAAAAGTTCACCCTCTTTGTCTTGGGTTAAAACCTCTGGCAAAATTGGTGCACATTTTTCTAGGTCAACAGAAGGTCATTGAATTAAATCATAAGTATTTGAATTTGGGCATTTAAATGCTATAAAATAATTTAAATGCCCAAATAATTCTGGAAATAAATGTCTGCTGTTGGAAATAATCTAAACAGAGCCCACAATTATTTTCAGGATTTTTGGAAACGTTTTAGTATTTTATTTTAAGCCCAGCAGTTGCAGTTAAATAGAAAAACAGAAAGAAATAAAAAAAAAGAGAGAGGGAAGCCCACCTGGGCCTTACCTGAGCTGGCCAGCCCACCTGGCTCGGCCCAGCCTACTGGCTTCGCCAGTCGTCGTCCTCCTCGCGCCAGGAGGCAGGGGCGCATGCTCGCCGCGCGCCGGCCACACGCCGGCCACCTCCTGCTTCCGCCGACTCCTGGAGACGTCTAGGGGTGCCACGCGACCCCCACGTCCCCCTCTCATCCTCTCGCACTCTCCCCCTCGTCTCCCTCACTCTCTCCCGCGATGGCCGAGCGCATCCCTTGCCGCCGATCGCCGTAGTTGCCACCAGAGCCACTCCCTCGCCCCTCCGACGAGCCCAATCGCTCCGCCTCGTCACCCTGGACCTCTCCGTCGACCCACGCAATCTCGGACGACCCCAAGATGACGTGGTGCCCTTCTTCCCCGTCCACGGCCGCCGGACGCCGCCGTTCGATTCGCCGGCCTCGAGCTCGCTGACCCCCTCTTCGACTCCGCTGTGAGCTCCTCTTCCTTTCCCCCTAGCTCCCGTGCTCGTTTGGCTTCTGTAGCCGCCGTTTCCACCGCACCCGAGAGCTCCCTGCCGTCGGCCATGGCGCCGTCATGGCCAGAGCCACAGTGGCTCGAAGCCAAGCTCGCCGTTGTGCTCAGCACAGCACCAGGAACCCATAGCCACCACCACCTCTTTCTCCCGTGCACCGTAGCGTCGAAACCCACCCCGTCCGAACTCCGGCCGCCGCCACGAGCTCGATTCCGGGGAGCTCGCTCCACCCCAGCTCCTCCCACTTGCCCCACTAGATGCGCACGAGCCCCAGCTACGCGTAGCACGTCTCCGCCGTCGATTTGGTCACCGAAGGACCAAATCCGAAGCCCTCCGCCGTCTCGGCCTCGCCGGCGGCTTAACGCCGGCGAGTTTGACCCAGTTTGACCCCTGGGTGGGCCAGGTAGACCCCCCTCCTGAGTCTATGACAGGTGGGGCCGGTCTGCTAACTAAATTAGGATTAGTTTTAATTAATTTTAATTAAATCAGTCACTGACATGTGGGCCCAGGCCCCAGTGACAGCTAATTAGTGTTAATCTAACCCTGTTAATTAGCTGAGAGGCTGACAGAAGGGGCCCACCAGTCAGGTTTGACCTGGGCTGGCGCCTTTGACCTGCTGAGGTCAGCATGACGCAATGCTGACGCAGTAATGCATTTTCTGGATTTATTTTTATTCAGGAAATTCCAGAAAATAGTCAAAACTTCTAAAAATCATAGAAAATCAACCATAGCTCCAAATGCAAAGATTTATATATGAAAAATGATCAGAAAAATTCAATATATCCATCTGTAATGGTTTCATGCATGACAAAACAAGTTTACCTTGCTATTTAAGCAGAATAAGAAATGCACTATTAAGGCCATGTTTAATGAGCTAATATTTGAATCTTTGATTCAAATGAGTTCATTCCTTTCTATTATAACTTGCATTAGGCCAAGACACATTCATATTGCCATGTCATAGCATGCATCATATTGTTGCATATCGTCATGTGTTGATTGTGTTCCGATGTGTTCTTCGTGGTAGGTTCTGCCTCCGAGGATATTCACGAGTATCCAACTGAAGGGCAGTATCCCACTACCACTCCATCAGGCAAGCAAGCATTGATCATTCCGATACAAACCCATGTTCTCGCTTCTGCTCTTGTTTACTGCATTAAGACAACGCGATTCAAACTGCTGTGTGTTACGGTAGTTGAACCCTTATCCTCTGCATGACCTGTCATTGCCACAGTAACTAGATGAAACCCACTAGCATGTGTAGGAGTTGATTGAGCCATGTATGTGATTCCTACCTTGCTATGCCTGCTATGCTTAGAGTTGTGTCGGGTCTGGTTCATCTGGGTGATGGGCTAGAGTGAAATGCTTATGTCGGTAATGTGAGGGATGTGTTGAACATGTTTTGGTAAAGGTATCGATGAGAGGCCATGTAGGAGTACATGGTGGGTTGTTTCATTGAGGCCGTCCCTAAGAACTGAGATCTGTATGTGTGATTTAAGATGCAGTTACTACCGTACATTGGACCCGAAACCAATGGACCCTCTCGGCTTCTTAATCACCCTAGTACTCTGTCCAGGAGTTGCAAATAGTTTCTGGTGCTTGTAGGTTATGTGTTGGTGGCCGTGCGTAGCGCTGACCCTAGGGGTGGGCTATGTTGCGGTAGATACACCGTGGCATGGTGTACCGAGTCACCCGTTTGGTGTCTCGGGAACCCTGTTCACATCGTTCGGGGCCGTATGTGGAAACCTCGGCCGGACTCCCTGCGGATGGAACCTGGATAGGAGATAAACCTGGACTAGAGACTTAAGTGTTTAGGTAGGCCGTGGCCGACACCCTCGCTGGGCTTCCGCTTGAAGGTTGCCGAGTACATGTCGTGTAAACGGCGGTAAGTGGTGAAAGCGTGTATGAAGAAGTACACCCCTGCAGGGTATAAAACTATTCGAATAGCCGCGTCCGCGGTAAAGGACTACTTGGTTGCCTATACAGTTCATAGACAAGTTAATGGATACCACTAAAAGACTCAAGATAAGTGTGAGTACCGAGGATGGCCCTCTCGTAGGATGACGAGGGAGGATCCCCGGTGGAGTATTGTGATGGTGAGTAGTGGACTCGTGTGCGAAAACTATTTTACTGGTGAAGTTCCGTAGGATAGCTTAGCCAAGAGTCAAAGCTGGCTTGCTGCAATAACCCCACCACCTTCTTGAGAATAAGCATGTATAGTAGGTTCTGATGTAAGACTTGCTGAGTACCTTTGTACTCATGTTTGTTTAATTACTGTTTCCAGACGACAACACCGCCCCCTCCGATGGGTTCTACGTAGACCTTGACGTCGACGAGTGACTAGCCACCCAGGTGGTGATCCTGGCCATGGAAGGCCCTATGTAGATAGACAGGCTTCGAGAAGCCTTCTTTCTTTCTAGAGTCTGTACTCAGACTAGTTGCTTCCGCATGTGCTTGTATGTTTGAATGACTTGAGTGTCGGGTCATGTGACCCCTATCTATATGAACTTGTTATGTATGGCTCTCTGGAGCCTTTAAATAAAGTACTTGAGTTGTAGAGTTTTGTTGTGATGCCATGTTGTATGTACTCATATCGGGCATATTGTGTGTATGATTGAAATGCTTGGTATGAGTGGGATCCGACAATCTAGTTGTTTATCCTTGGCAGCCTTTCTTATGGGGAAATGTAGTCTAGTGTTCCTCGAGCCATAGTAGTCCGCTACAGCCCGGTTCACCAGAGTCCTGCTAGCCCAGCACTACTACTCAGGACACTTGACTGGCCGGCATGTGTTTCACTTCGTTCCTATGTCTGTCCCTTCGGGGAAATGTCACGCGGTGATATCCAGAGTCCTGCCTAGCCTGCTACAGCCCGGGTTCCCCGGAGTCCTATTAGCCCAGTGCTACAGCCCGGAATCACTCGCTGATGACCGACATGTTCGATGTGATTCATGTATGCCTATCTCCATAGGTCTGTGCCGCTTTGGGTTCACGACTAGCCATGTCGGCCCGGGCTCTTTGTCATATGGATGCTAGCGACACTATTATATACGTGAGCCAAAAGGCGCAAACGGTCCCGGGCCATGGTAAGGCGACACCCGTGGGATACCGTGCGTGAGGCCGCAAAGTGATATGAGGTGTTACCGGCTAGATCGATGTGACTTG
Source organism: Triticum urartu (assembly GCF_003073215.2). Lineage (NCBI taxonomy): Eukaryota > Viridiplantae > Streptophyta > Magnoliopsida > Poales > Poaceae > Triticum > Triticum urartu. The sequence continues at coordinate 633,264,176 of NC_053028.1, read as the reverse complement.
GAATCGGGGTCCTGACAGCGGATATTCAAGATCTCCTACCATTGTAACCGACTTTGTGTAACCCTAACCCTCTCCGGTGTCTATATAAACCGGAGGGTTTTAGTCCGTAGAACAACTTCATCATACAACAACCATACCATAGGCTAGTTTTTAGGGTTTAGCCTCCTTGATCTCGTGGTAGATCTACTCTTCTACTACCCATATCATCAATATTAATCAAGCAGGACGTAGGGTTTTACCTCCATCAAGAGGGCCCGAACCTGGGTAAAACATCATGTTCCTTGCCTCCTGTTACCATCCGGCCTAGATGCACAGTTTGGGACCCCCTACCCGAGATCCGCCGGTTTTGACACCGACAGGGCTTCTACTGGAAAACGTCCGATTAGCCATTGTGAAGCTATGTGCATTCCTCAATGCAATCTCTCAGAAGGTGATCGATCCAGAAATCGTACCAAGGCTAAGGAGTGATGTGGCGCAATGTCTTGTCAGTTTCGAGCTGGTGTTCCCACCATCCTTCTTCCATATCATGACGCACGTCCTAGTTCATCTAGTCGACGAGATTGTCATCCTGGGGCCCGTATTTCTACACAATATGTTCCCCTTTGAGAGGTTCATGGGAGTCCTAAAGAAATATGTCTGTAACCGCGCTAGGCCAGAAGGAAGCATCTCCATGGCCATCAAACAGAGGATGTTATCGGGTTTTGTGTTGACTTCATTCCTGGCCTTAAGAAGATAGGTCTCCCTAAATCGCGGTATGAGGGGAAACTGACTGGAAAAGGCACTCTTGGAAGAGACTCAATAATATGCAGGGACGGATATTCTTGGTCTCAAGCACACTACACAGTTCTACAGAACTCTACCTTGGTGACCCCGTATGTCGATGAACACAAGAACAGTCTGCGCTCCAAACACCTGGAGCAGTGCGACGACTGGATTACATGTGAACACATCAGGACTTTCAGCAGTTGGTTGGAAACACGTCTCAGAGGTGACAACACTGTTTGTGATGAGTTGTACTTGTTGTCAGGGGACCATCTTTGACTGTATTGACTTACAAAGGATACGAGATAAATGGGAATACATTTTACATGATCGCCCAAGATCAAAAGAGCACCAACCAAAACAGCGGTGTCCGCTTTGATGCAGCAACCGAGAGCGGAAAGGACACATATTATGGTTACATAGTGGACATATGGGAACTTGACTACGGACCTGATTTTAAGGTCCCTTTGTTTAAGTGCAAATGGGTCAATCTGTTAGGCGGCGGGGTACAGGTAGACCCACAGTACGGAATGACAATAGTGGATCTGAAAAATCTTGGGTACACTAACGAACCGTTCGTCCTAGCCAATGATGTGGCACAGGTTATCTACATGAAGGACATGTCTACCAAACCGAGAAAAAGAAAAGATAAGGAAGCGAATACATCATACGATGAGCCAAAGCGCCACATAGTTCTTTCAGGAAAAAGGGACATCCTGGGAGTGGACAGCAAGACAGACATGTCTGAAGATTATGAAAAGTTTCATGAAATTCCTCCCTTCAATGTCAAGGCTGACCCAAGCATCCTGATAAACAATGAAGATTATCCATGGTTACGGCGCAATAAGCAAATGACACAAGCGAAGAAAAAGTGAAGACTTTCTCCCGCAACTATTATGATGATACCATGCCAACTTTGTAACACACGAACATGCTACCATTGTCCGTTTTTTACATGCACATGCTATGTGGGTGAAATTATGATACCATGCCAACTTTCAACTTTTTCAGAGTTCATTTGAAATGCTTTCATGTCTTATGGTTCGGCCCTCGTAATACCATGACCATTAGTCCCTGGCCCATGCCAACTTTCAACTTTCAACTTTCTAAAACTAATGGCATTAACAGAAAGTTTATAATTTTGCTCCTCGCCCCTGGCCCATGACCATTAGTCCCGGTTTGTGCCACAAACCGGGACTAAAGGGTTGGTCCTCGTTGCGGGCAGAGTTTAGTCCCACCTCGCCAACCGAAGGGGGCTCACACCGGTTTATAAGCCCTTCCCTCTCTGCCTTGTTGAGCTCCTCTCAAAGTGAAAATAGATGCCCTAATAGAGAAAAGTTTAACCTAAATTCATAGTGAATTTCTCTGAAATTCATAGAAATTTACTAGGAATTTAGGTTGGATTTTCTCTATAAGCGCATCTATTCTCATTTTTTAGTAAGTTAATCACAAACTTGTGATTCAAACAATTTTCAAAGAATTCAAATTTTAACTATTCAAATTTGAAAACTAATGGCGCTAACAGAAAGTTTATAATTTTTCTAAAACTAATGGCACTAATAGAAAGTTTATAATTTTGCTAACCTAAAAGAAAACAGAATTAAAAATTAAAGCAAAAAACAAAAGAAAATAAATAATGCAAAGAACAAATCAAAAAAACAGGAAAACAACTATTTTTATAGTAAAGTTAATCACAAAATAAAATAAATAAAGCAACAAAGAAAACTAAAAAAGTGTTTTCAAATTTGAAAACTAATGGCACTAACAGAAAGTTTATAATTTTTCTAAAACTAAAAGAAAAAAGAATAAAAAAATAAAGCAAAAAACAAAAGAAAATAAATAATGCAGAAAACAAAACAAAAAAACTGGAAAAAAAATGCCACCTACTGGGCCCCCACGGCGTGAATACGACTAGAAACCCATCCAAGGCCCAGGATTCAGGCCCGCATGAGGCCCAGTAGGCCCACAGGCATAGCAGTGACAAGTAGGCCCGTAAGCCTGCAATGGAGAGGAGCTCGAGAGGGGTGCGGCAGTGGGGCTTATAAACAACTACGCACCCCTCTCAACTAGCGAGGTGGGACTAAACTTTCGACGCAGCAGCCGCACAAGGCCTTTGGTCCCGGTTGGTGCCACCAACCGAGACCAAAGGCCGCCGCCTGGTCTCCATGCATACCCCAGTTCTTACATAACCGGAAGGGTATTCGTACACACTCCGGACCGTCAGGTCCTGAGGTTGAAGCGAAAAGGTCGGCAACGACAAATGATCTACAATCCGGCTAGAAGGCATTACACATGTCAATTAAAAATTACATAGTCACTCTGACTGATTGTATTCCTCTTCAATACCATTTAACAGGCTGTCTAACTTACAGTCCTGCTGGGAATACTTTGCGGCCAAATCTACTTGGCCGTACACTAAGCTTACAAGGATCTCCTTCCCGTCAGGCCCCACAAGTCCGACCTCGGCCATGTGGTTTGGGTCAGACTTCGTGTACCGTGTCTTCACCATGGCCTAGGCCTCCCTAGCGCCTTGTCGGCAGGCCGATATCTTCCACAACCGGAAGCGCCGCTGAGCTCCCTTAAGCTTCTCCGAAAGCTCTCCAAGGCCCTCGGGCATGGAGTGGGAAGGCCATAAGGATTGGGCAATGCCTCGCATCGCCTGCCGAACTCACTCGTGCAGTTGCGAGAGCTCGGGAAGAAGGTCACCCGTAGAACCGGGCATCTCCTCTGCAGGAAGACCCGTTAGCATACCTACAGACATTACTCTGTTAGTCGACTTCCTCGCCGAACTCTTTTCTTTCAAAGATTCGCTTAAGCACTTACTAAATATGCTGCGTCGAAGCCGCTGATTCTCCTTAGTAGAGTCCGATAGCTGGCCACGAACATCTTTAAGTTCAACGTCCAGCTTGGTGTTGGCATCCTGAAGATCATTCTTCTCCCGCCTCACCCTTGTCAACATACTCTCACCGGTCTTTAGCCGGCGCAAGAGTTGTTGCCTCTCCGGATCTAGTCCGGCGCCATCTGCAATATGATTTGTCAGATTTACACACACGCCGCACTTCGTAAGATACTAATCTTTCGAAGTGTATCTTACCAGAGGGGGTCTCTTTGGGCTCCCCTGCCGCGGCTAGTGCGGCCTCCAGTTGGGCTTTGCACTCTTCCAGCTCCTGGGACAGTACGGTATTATTCTATGTAAGAACCTGCATAACAAATGATCCTTAAATCAGTTACTCTAACTGTTTCAAGTCTCGGGGGCTACTGGTATATATATATATATTTTTACCAAAATTTTCTTACCCATATGTCTTTTACATATTGCTCCGTGGCTCTGGCTAAACCATTTTGAGCGGCAAGGAGATACGCATCTCCCGAATTGAAGGCATCTAATGCCTCTTGGGAGAAACAAGCGCCGCGAAGAACTTTCCGACGACGCCTGTGGTTCATGGCACTCTCCACCTCGGAATTGGTGGCAGACAGCCTGTCCGCATCCTCTGTCGGAGGAGCGTCCGGTGCGCGCCTTGTGTTCGCTTCCGCTTCCGGGCCAGGCGTTGGAGCCTGGCTGGTGGAGGCGCGATTGGCAACCTCTCCGAATGTAGTCCGGCGAGGTCTCTTCGTCCTGAAGACAGCACGAACGTTAATATGCCCTGAAGGAATAACACCAGGGAAAAAGAGGGTGCGCTATACCTTTGCGCCGATGTCTCAGTCCGGACTACATTCCTTTTTACCCCACGGGGCCCTGCGGCCCCTCGTTGGCTAGCCACCGCAGGTGCGGCCTCCCGCCTCGGAAACCTCCCCTGTAAAACACGGTCATTGTCAGGAAAACTGAAATGCGTGAGAATGGATTCCTTCTCAAGGGCATGAGACTCCACTCTCTGTTACCTGGGAGGCCGGGATTAACCCTGGGTAATCAGCCGTAATGGCCACCAAGGTATTGTCCTTGCTTAGCTGATGAAACACCCCGTCAATCAGCTCCACCGATATGTACGGATCCTCTTCGGAGTCCGGATCGAGGGACCGTCCTGGATCCTCGGGCTGTGGGGGACGGCTGTTTATATCCTTTACTTCCTGACGCAGTTCCTGCGTTGAAATCAGAAGACTACATATTTAATCATGGGAATATAAAACGGATGGGCAAGCACAATTGTCCACTTACCCAACTCGGAGGGTTGTACATAGAAAATCCGCCCTGCGGGTTGACGCGGAGGAATTCCTCCTCTTCTCCCTTGTACAAAGAGGATAAGATCTTTACTAGAGCGGCAGCTGAGGCTGGCCCCTTACGACCGTAACGGGTAGCGTCATCCTCCCCGTTAAAATCCCACATGGGGTGGCCTCTGTATTGAAGCGGCTGCACCCCCCGCATAATGCATGCGGCCATGACTTCAATCATGGTTAGTACGGAATGAGCCAATAGTCTTATCCGACCCATCAGGTGAAGGACGTCCCTGTCGCCTTCTCTCTGAGAGCTCCGCGGACGCCAGCTTAGGCGTTTCTTTAAGGGAGCACTGTTGAATTCGGGGAGACCGGCCCGGATAGGATCCGGCAGCGGGACATCATCTATATAAAACCATTCCGAAGGCCAATCCTCGGACGCCTTCTTTGGGGTTCCGGATAGATATCCGGTCCCGGCGATACGCCACACTTCGGCTCCGCCCACTTGATATATAGACCCCTCTTGAGAGCGCGGCACCAGGCAGAATAACCTCTTCCACAGCGCGAAATGAGCCTCAACACCCAAGAATAGCTCGCAAAGGGCGACGAAGCCCGCGATATGCAATATAGAGGCGAGCGTGAGATTGTGTAGCTGGAGGCCGTAGAACTCCAGAAGCCCACGGAGAAATGGATGAATTGGAAATCGAAGTCCTCTTATTAGATAAGTGACGAGGCACACCGGCTCTCCTTTGGAGGGATTGGGGGTGCTCTCCGCTTGCTCTCCGCCATTATAGGTGGCGAGTCCGGCTCGGACCGGGACCATATAGGCCCGAGGGAGAAATCCCTTGGCCTGAAGCGACACTAGCTCGCTGTGCGGGACAGAGCACCTCTCCCAGTCTCCAGGTTTAGGACTGGAAGGGCGAGAGGAGGAGCTGCGATGGCTAGCCATGTTGGAATGGACCTTTGCTGGAGGCGCTCTGATGATTACTTGCGGAGGGGAGAAGGTGTGGTTTGGATCTGAATCCCCATCCCATCAAATAGGCGGCTCATTTATGCGGCTAGGAGTGTGAATGTAAAAACACCCCGACTTTTCGCATTCGTTTAACACGTGGAAGACGGCCATTATTGGGCGTGGAAGCCAAGGTGCGCTACATTATGAAAATCGGACATTATTCAGCAGGTACACGGAATTTGGAGAAGAACCCGCCTTGCAATGCCGAAGACAATCTGCGCGCTGGACTCGTCGTCATTGAAGCCTGGTTCGGGGGCTACTGAGGGAGTCCTGGATTAGGGGGTGTCCGGGTAGCCAGACTATACCTTCAGCCGGACTCCTGGACTATGAAGATACAAGATTGAAGACTTCGTCCCGTGTCCGGATGGGACTTTCCTTGGCGTGGAAGGCAAGCTTGGCGATGCGGATATTTAGATCTCCTACCATTGTAACCGACTTTGTGTAACCCTAACCCTCTCCAGTGTCCATATAAACCGGAGGGTTTTACTCCGTAGGACAACTTCATCATACAACAATCATACCATAGGCTAGCTTTTAGGATTTAGCTTCCTTGATCTCGTGGTAGATCTACTCTTGTACTACCCATATCATCAATATTAATCAAGCAGGACGTAGGGTGTTACCTCCATCAAGAGGGCCCGAACCTGGGTAAAACATCATGTTCCTTGCCTCCTGTTACCATCCGGCCTAGACGCACAGTTCGGGACCCCCTACCCGAGATCCACCGGTTTTGACACCGACAACCACCCTACCGGTGAAGGGGAGACTAGGCTGGGGTCTGCTCTGAAGACTCCATGCCTATGGCGGAAGGAGCTCATCTACCTTCCGAACTGGACGCCTCCGCCGCCTCCTCCTCCTCCTCCTCTGGCAAGTCAGGGCACTCCGCCTCCTCCACTGCCTCCTCCTCCGGCGAGTCAGGGCACTCCGCCTCCTCCACCGCCTCCTCCTCTGGCGAGTGACAATCAGGGCACTCGATCAGCTCCTTCTCCAGTGCGTGGAGGCACTCCTTCTCCTTCTCCGCCTGCGCCGACGCGCCCGAGCAGCCAGCCTCCTCCTTCTCCGCCTCGTCAGCAAGGGCGGAAGAGACCTGCCGCCGCTCCGGCTGCTCCGGCGCGTCGTAGTCCTTCTCCTACGCCTCGTAAGCAAGTAAAGAAGACAACCGCTCCGTCTACTCTGCTGGCGTCTAGCAGTATAGCCAGAGGCGGGAGGATATACAGATTTGGTCCTTCTCTGAAGACTCCAGAGAAGTTACCATACGAGAGGACCCCAGAGGAGAACGCCGAGATCGCACGAGAAGAAGTGAGGAACTACTTTGAAGGGGTGAAAGCAAAGAAACATCCACCTACGGAGGAGAAGGTAGATCTGGTGAAAGCGAAGCGCACTCTGGCTGCCCTGAAAAAACCACCCAAGTCTCCGCCGAAAGGAAACTATGAGTGCATTATTGGAAAGGAATTTGCCGAAGCGGAGCGGTCGGGAAGTACTGTCAGTGATGAAAGGCTGAAAGAACAACGAGCTGGGAAACAAATTGCCCAGCTCGGCGAACAAGCGAAGCAATCGTGCCCCCCGCTCAAGGTGCCTAGCGACAACGTCGCTAATGATCCGAGGATGGTGCCCGGTTATAGCAATCTTGGCGATTACCTGCCCGACAATGTACATTATGATTTCATGGAGGTGCAGATACAAAGATACGAGTACGGGAAGCCTCTCGTCAAAGATAAAGATCTCTATCAACGATGATGCGAAGATTGCATGATTGGTACTTGAAAATCTGCAGAGACTCTGGGGGGAGGAGTACTTTGTATGTGAAAGTTAAAAAGGAGCATGACCTCGTTGGAATTGAACTGTTGCCTGTTCCATTTGAGGAGTTCTTTCAGTTTTTCAATCAATTGGCCCTCGATAAAACAACGGTCGCCTGCTACTGTCTGTAAGTAGTACTACTTCTGTCATTAAGTCTCTCTATATAGCTCAGCTCTTTCATTGCATGTATTTATAATCATCCTCAATATATTACGTAGATTGAAGATCGCCGAATTGAAGAAAAGACAAGTCGATGATATTGGGTTCATTAACACATATCTCATAGATGCAACTCAGGTTAAATTTCATGCCGCAGATACCGAGGCCAACTTGCTACGATCGTTGGTAATAAATGAAAACAAAGATATAATACTCTTTCCTTACAACTTCAAGTGAGTGTTACTTTCCTGTGCGTATTCGGTTTCCCTTATATATTAGTCAAGGTTATAGTAATGTAATTGATGAGTTATGCATGCGTGTGCAGTTACCACTATTTTCTCCTAGAGATTAAGCTTGAGCAGGGACTAGTAACCGTCTTAGACTCAAGACGAAAAGATCCCCAGGACTATACAGACATGACTCAAATGCTCGAGAAGTAAGTTAAATCAATCATTATCCACCACATCAGCAACTTTGTTCATTTCCTGATATATCAAGTAATTATTTTCTTTGTCAGGCAGGGTTTGGAAAAAAATCTCCAAAAAAGCTCCAGGACTCCCGAAGAAGCTGCAATTTAGACACCCGAAAGTAAGTACTATAGTAGCATGTTCCGTGCATCTCCTATTGATTCAAGCGCTAATTTCATCAATACCATTTGGCATTCTTGCTTATCAGTTTGATTGACCTGTATTTCTTGTAAAGTGGTTGTGGCAGGAACACGGGAATGATTTCTGTGGATACTACGTTTGCGAGTCCATTCGCCACACGACCTGTGAGCGGGGCTACACTGACGAACAATATGAAGTACGTAAATAACAACATTCACAATTTTATTTTATTACCATCATTTGTGTTGAGTTTCATTCATTCATATATATATATGTATTGACCCCCTTCTTCAAATTAGATGTTTCGGAAGCGGGATGAACTCCAAGCACCAGCTCGCTTGCGAGCAATTCAAGAGGAATTGGCGGCATTCTTTCTTGACCACGTGATCGCTGAAGACGGAGAATATTATGTGGACCATGAGTCCGTATGATTATATTTGTAAGAGATAATTATTGTATATATGTAGCCCGTAGTGTCGGATAGATATACGAGAACTTGTTGTTCGACCAATCTCTCGGAGAAGGAGAGGTGGTCGATATCACTTCTCTCTGTATGCATATATGTTCATGACGATCTTCTGTTTCCTTCGTTTGCTTACTAGCTAGCTAGGGTGTCTAGTCCCCTCTATACGTATGTATAGTACGTAGCGTCGACCAAGCACGGACATAAGAGAGGACACTTCTCTCTATTAATTATAGCTAGCTAACAGAATATATGAAACACCTAAATTAACCCCCCAAAACCCCCAAACCCCCCCCCCTTCAAAAAAAACCCTAGCCACAGAAATGCTGACGCGTGGATGCCTATTGGTCCCGGTTGGTGCCACCTTTGGGACCAGGCATCTTCAACTTGAGATACACAAAACATGGTCGAGCCATGAAGCGTGCGTAAGCTGGCCTGCCCAAAATGGCATGATAAGCACTTTGGAAGTCCACAACCTCGAATGTCAACTTTTCCTTGCGGTAATTCTTTGAATCACCGAAAACCACATCGAGAGCGATCTGGCCGAGTGATTCGGCTTTCTTCCCAGGAATGACTCCGTGGAAGCTCATGTTACTGGTACTGAGCCTGGACATCGGAATGCCCATTCCTTTCAATGTTTCAGCATACAATATGTTCAGGCCACTGCCACCATCCATCAGGACTTTGGTTAGTCGAGTGCCTTCGACAACTGGGTCGACCACCAAAGCTTGCCTCCCACGGGTGGCAATGTGCGTAGGGTGATCAGACTGGTCGAATGTGATGGCAGTCTGAGACCACTTCAGATAACTGGGTGTTGCCGGAGCAACCATATTCACCTCACGGTTAATGACTTTCAGTCGACTTTTGCTTTCGACATTAGCAAAAATCATCAGGGTGGAATTGATTTGGGGGTATCCATCGTCACTATCTTCCTTGTCCTCAACTCTGTCCGACTCTTTTTCCTTATCTTTGGACTGTTTGCCCTGAAACTGCTGGATCAGGAGCCGGCACTATCGAGTGGTATGCTTTGGGTAAATAAAATTACCCTCCTCATCTTTCTTGGTGTGGATGTGACATGGCAGATCCAAAACATCATTTCCATCTTGATCCTTGACTTTCTTGGGCTTCCAGGGGCCTTTGGGTTTTCCCTTGAAATTTCCCTGGGTTGCGGCCAGGGCCTCCCCAGGGGCGGCTGGCTCGGCCTTCCGCTTCTATTTCCGACTGGAGTTTCCTCCGGTTTCTTGGGCGACTGCCTTGTGCTTGCCACTCCGGAGTCGATCTTCGTCCTCACCATTAGCATATTTGGTGGCAATCTTCATCATCTGGTTCAGAGACATCTCTCCAGTTCGACCGAACTTCAGATTCAATTCTTTGTATTTAACGCCTTCTTTAAAGGCACAAACTGCTTGATGGTCAGGCACATTCTCAACTGTGTGATGCAACGTGATCCACCTCTGAATGTAATCCCTCAGAGTTTCATTCGGTTTCTGTACGCAAGAACGCAATTCTGTAAGGCCTGCGGGTTGCTTGCATGTTCCCTCAAAGGTTGTGACAAACACTCGGGAGAGGTCCTCCCAAGTGTAGATGCTGCTGGGTGCCAACTGATTTAGCCACGCTCTGGCTGAGCCCTCTAACATGAGAGGCAAATGCTTCATGGCCACCTCATCATTGCCACCGCCAATCTGAACAGCCACTCGGTAATCTTCGAGCCAAGTGTCAGGCTTAGACTCATCGGTGAACTTGCTGACCCCAGTCGCCAACCTGAAGTTGGGAGGAATCACTGCGGCTCTGATGGCTCGACTGAAACACTCTGGCCCCGAAACATGTACTCTGCTGCCGGCAGGCGCATCTCTGTTGTGGCCTCCCCGATGAGCTTTGTTCCTGTCAACCAAATCTTGAACGAGGATAGCTCTCGCGTCAAAGCCTGGGTCCCTGGGGTCGACTGGAATCCTCTGCCCAACACTATGAGGGCGCCTGTCATCTTGATGTCGAGGTGCATATGACCCACTCCTCGGGGGAGGGGTTGGCACTCGATGTCGATCATCACGATCGGATCGGTGATCATACTGCTCATTCCTTCTGTACTGATCATGCCGGTCACCACGTCCCTCACGCCTCGGGGGCGATCTCGGGCTGTGAGCCGACTGGACTGTATCTGTTGCAACGGATCGACTGTGGATCCTATTCCGCGACTGAGAAACAGCGGAATTCTGGTTTTCCGCCGCCCAGAGCAACGCTCTGATCTGCAACAAGCCCCTGCCAGCCTCCGACTGGGAGGGCTGAATCGATTCTGCTATACGGGCCGCGGCGGCCAAATTCTAAACTGGGGTTTGGTATACCTGCGTCGGCGGGAAGAGCTGATGTCGACTAGACTCAGGAGCCCGCTGACGCGCATGCTCGTCGAGTGCTCGCTGGAGATTCTCCAGTCGAGTGCGCTCGGCCAAGTTAGCCAAGCGCGCGTCCTCCAAGGCCCGGGCCTCGGGGGTCTCTCCAACGGTAGGAGTGTGAAGTGCGTCCATGTTCCGGCGGCGAAGCTCCTCTCGCTGTATCGACGTGAGAGGTTCGGGGAGATACTCATCGTGGGGATGCGACGGGTCACCCCCACCTACGCCTCCATCAGCGCGAGGGAAACCGGGAGGACTGTGCGTTCCATCGACCGCCAGAACCTCAGCCGCTGGGTCGCTGCTGTTGCACTCGGATGCGGTCTCCGCGGAGCCAGTCAACAGGTCGAACAGGCCGCAGAGGGATTCGTCGGGCTCGATTGTCGCGACTTGTGGGGCAGCCGACTGGCGAGCCACGGCACGCCTCACCCACCTCTGAAGTCTCGACCGACCGGAGCGCTTGCGCCGGTGGGAGACAGAGCGGGGAGACGACACGGGGGCCGACCGATACTGGGTCGACGGCTGCCGCAGGAGGATGCCACGAACGCATGCGCGGAAGTGCGTCGCACCGCAGACGGGGAGCGCGTCGATGTCGAGTGGTGCCTCCTGAAGCCAGGCAGAGTCGTCGGCGATGAACGTGAGCGCGCCGAGGCAGATCTCGCGGCCCTCCACCAAAACTCCGCACGAAACCATGATCAAAGGGATCGGAAAAATCGCAACTTCTCCAATCAGGCGCTAAGATTCCTGCCCCACGGTGGGCGCCAACTGTCGTGGTTCTAACTCTGACAGTGGTGTAGGGGTGTGTGTATGGAGAGGCTAGATCTCAGCTATTGGGAAGTTGTAAACACACGAGGATTACGAGTTCAGGCCCTTCTCGGAGGAAGTAACAGCCCTACGTCTCGGTGCCCGGAGGCGGTCGATTGGATTATGTGTGTATGAATAACAGGGGTGCGAACCTTTCATACTGAGGAGGTGGTGGCTTATATAGAGTTCGCCGGCCCTCTCCTGCCCTCAGTGATGCAGGGTTTAAGGTACATTTAAGGTTGGGCGTTACTGGTAACGTCCCTAATAAAGTGCTATAATGACCATAAAGACTACTTAATAGCCGACCGTTTGCCTGCGGAGTGACTTTAGGTCTCCTGGCAGTCGAGTGGTTGGCTTCATGGTCGAGTGATAGCTTCTTGGTCGAGTGTCTTGAACCCGTCGAGTGGGATACCTTCAAGTCGATTGAAAGGTGACTTCTTCTAGGGATGTCCTTGGGTAGGGCTCTTTGGACAGGTCCGTGCCCCTACCCTAGGTACATAGCTTCATCATCCGCCTCCTCCTCCTCCTCCTCCGGCAAGTCAGGGCACTCCGCCTCCTCCACCGCCTCCTCCTCCGGCGAGTCATGGCACTCCGCCTCCTCCACCGCCTCCTCCTCCGGCGAGTGACGATCAGGGCACTCGACCGGCTCCTTCTCCAGCGCGTGGCGGCACTCCGCCTCCTTCTCCGCCTGCGCCGACGCGCCCGAGCAGCCAGCTTCCTCCTTCTCCGCCTCGTCAGCAAGGGCGGAAGAGACCTGCCGCCGCTCCGGCTGCTCCGGCGCGTCGTAGTCCTTCTCCTCCGCCTCGTAAGCAAGTAAGAAGACAACCACTCCGTCTGCTCTGCCGGCATCTAGCAGTACAGCCAGAGGCGGGAGGATATACAGATTTGGTCCTTCTCTGAAGACTCCAGAGAAGTTACCATATGAGAGGACCCCGGAGGAGAACGCCGAGATCGCATGAGAAGAAGTGAGGAACTACTTTGAAGGGGTGAAAGCAAAGAAACATCCACCTCCGGAGGAGAAGGTAGATCCAGTGAAAGCGAAGCGCACTCTGGCTGCCCTGACAAAACCACCCAAGTCTCCGCCGAAAGGAAACTATGAGCACATTATTGGAAAGGAATTTGCCGAAGCAGAGCGGTCGGGAAGTACTGTCAGTGATGAAAGGCTGAAAGAACGACGAGCTGGGAAACAAATTGCCCAGCTCGGCGAACAAGCGAAGCAATCGTGCCCCCTGCTCAAGGTGCCTAGCGACAACATCGCTAATGATCCGAGGATGGTGCCCGGTTATAGCAATCTTGGGGATTACCTGCCCGACAATGTACATTATGATTTCATGGAGGTGCAGATACAAAGATACGAGTACGGGAAGCCTCTCGTCAAAGATGAAAGATCTCTATCAAGGATGATGCGAAGATTGCATGATTGGTACTTGAAAATCTGCAGAGACTCTGGGAAGGAGTACTTTGTATGTGAAAGTTAAAAATGAGCATGACCTCGTTGGAATTGAACTGTTGCCTGTTCCATTCGAGGAGTTCTTTCAGTTTTTCAATCAATTGGCCCTCGATAAAACAACGGTCGCCTGCTACTGTCTGTAAGTAGTACTAGTTCTGTCATTAAGTCTCTCTATATAGCTCAGCTCTTTCATTGCATGTATTTATAATCATCCTCAATATATTATGTAGATTGAAGATCGCCGAATTGAAGAAAAGACAAGTCGACGATATTGGGTTCATTAAATTTCATGCCGCAGATACCGAGGTGCTTCTGCCCCGAGTGTAGTTCTTCTGATTCATTTTCTATGCCCCAGGTGCTTCTGCCCCGAGTCGTACTAGGAGGACAAACCTGAATTCCTCTGTGCAAATGGGGCCAGGTTGCTCCAGTTCATAAAGATAGCTGGAAGGTGAAGAAATCGGATGGGAATTCATTATCCTTATGGGCATGGACATCCTTGGCTAAGTTTACTCCAAGCTATTTACATGTGCATATTTTTTTTAAACGAGGCAAAAGATTTGCTATTTTCATTGATTAAGAAGAAGAGAATTACCTGGTTAATTGGCGGAAAACCGGGCTAAAACCGATACAACTCAACCCACATGATATGGGCACCATCGGCCAACCTGGCCACCGACATGGGACACAAAGCTGCAAAGAAGAAAGGCATTCGCCGAGAAGTCGCAAGCGTCATCGTCATCACCGGCTGCCTCGAACGGGCGACTCCGACTTCACCATAGAGCTCCAACCTCGAAGCCAACCCGCAAACAGCTGCATAGAAGCCACGAGGGCACATGCCACCAGAAGGCCACACACGCAAGCAACCGACAACTCCGACTTTGACGACGAGCCTCACCAAGGAAATATCCAGGACTTGCGCCGACCGTGCCCACAGAAGAGCACCGCAGACACGTCGGGAAGAACCGGCTACCGAAGTCCACGCCGCGACCCGAGCTCCTCTCGACGACATCATCGTTGCCAAACAGAAACCAGCGCCCCGCCTCAGCAAACCATGCGGCGAAGATGTCGCCATCCACGGCGAAGATGCCGCAATCCACCAGTCTTTCGGTCGTAGCCTGCTCCGAGACGATGCCCCCAAGAAGGAGAAAGACGTGAAGACGCCTCCATCGCCCGACCCAACGGATCTGAGGTTTCCCTCCGGAGCTAAAGCCATGGGGAGGTGGAGCACACCTCCATGGCGACGCTTCCAAGAAAGATCACGGCACCCGCGGGTGCCGCCGTCGCCGGCTCCGAAGAAGGTCGGAGCAAAGATTTCTCCCGGAGATGCGCCGACCACCTTCCACCACCGACCGCCGCCCACCGGCCACCACCTGTTGAGGCCGACCTCATTCTGGCCATGGGATCCCACGATCCACCGTGACCAGACACGCACCACCCCCTGGCCGAAGCCGCCGTCCACCACCGCAGCACCACCGTAGCCACCACCACCGCAGCAACCAACGCCGCATCGTCAGGAGCAGCACCCAGATCAGAGCCACTCGAGCGAAGCAGCTGAGCAGGAGCAGGCCATCCACCCGCAGCACACCTTGCGCCCCGGAGAAATCAGCCAGTCGCCGCGCCCGTTCAGTCAGTCGCTGCGCCGGACGTGCGCCGGCCGCCGCCGCGCCCGGCAGTCAATCCGCGCCCCACGCACACATCCAGAGCCTCCGCACGCACGTACGCCGTCCACGCCCGTCGTCCACGCCCAGGCCACACCGGGAGCTCGGTCCGAGGCCGCCGCCTCGAAGCCCCATCCACCACACCGAGCCACCAGCACAACCGCCAGCACCACCACGGTGCTCAGCAGCCGCCGAGGACCGGCGCCACCACGCCTGCCGGCAGCCATGGCCGAGACCCTACCGTCCAGAACCAGATCCAGATCGGACTGGACCGGAACAGGGCAGGGACCCCGGGCCGCCGCTACCGCAGGTCACACCACCGGACGAAGCACGCCCCACCACCGCAGCCAACGCACCGAGCCGCCGCCGGAGGTTCACCGCACCAAGCCGCCAAGAGCCTTGTCGGTGGAGCTCCACGCCGCTGCTAGAGGGGAGGGGGCCGCGCCCGGGAGAGACCCCGCCGCCACCGGCACTGCACGGGCTTCGCCCGACAGCGGCCCACGGCGGCGGCGAGGGGAAGGGGAGGGAGGGGGGGTGGCCGGCGGCGGGGTCTGGGGTTCCCCCCGTGCCGCCTCGGAGAGGGACGCGGGGGTCGGGATGTGTGTCACTGTCACCACAGTTACATGTGCATAATTACCATGGTCTATTTTGTTCACATGATATTCATTGATCCTACAATTTTTCTTGCTTCTATAGGTTAATACTATATCTCAGATTTCCATTATTTACCCATTCTTGGTTTTCTTTGGAGGTTCTACAGTTGCTAGCAGTCAACTTTCGCTTAAGAATGTTCATTGTTGATGCAGGTGTTGCCTCACTCCCCGCCCCGGTTTCATGCTCAGTGATGTTTTACCTCTCATTTGTCTCCCTTTCATGCTCTTCTTAGTTTTTTTTTGTACAACGGGGGCTAAATGGTAGTTTGATTGTGTAAAAGGGAATGTGAGTTCCTTAGAAAAAACATTGGCGCTTGGAATATATGGAACTATTATTTTATTTGACTATAAGACATTTCAGATGGACTATAACACTCCTAAATTTGTGTGCATGTAGATTGGCAGTAAAGTTTTCTGCGATCTCTTGCTAATGAAACTCTTCCCTTACATGTATGAATGTACATGGTCATGTTATGTGCATAAACAAATATCAGTGGCCAAGATCAATTATCAAACTGGCGTATGATTGAATGGAATTGGAAATCTATCTATAAATACAGTTACTAGTGGCCAAGATTGAAAACACACCTCTCGCGCTCTTTCACTTCACATGATAAACAAACGACAAGCACACTACCAGACTTCCAATGTCATAACCAACCATCTTCCTATCCCAACTCCTTCCCACTGGCGGTAGCAATGTTGTCCGGATCCTTGGCATAGCTAGCCATGACACTATGCTTTTTCATGTGGAAAATAACTTGCTTGCATATTGATATGACCTCCCTATATTCTATAACTAAGAAAGTACGGGGACCTGCATGAACTCGCTAAATACACGGATACTTTCATGCCATCAGCTGGCTTTTAAACGCATGGTTTCTGTTTCCCTCATTAAATAAGCAACATAGACACACACACACACACACAGGCTTTCTGATGGCATGCCGCGCCTCTTCCCGGTAGTCCCTAGTAGAGTTACTAAGTCCCTATTTGTTTAGGCTTGGACTTAAGCTTTTGCTGCTTCTAGCCTTCTAAAAGCTGAAGCCCAACCAAACATCTATTTCTCGTGACGGGCTTTCGAGAAGCACATCTCAAAATTGCATTACGAAGGAAAAGGCACGTCCAACTTGCTTCTCAGCTTCTACCAGCTCCAGCTGCTTCTTGTTTCGCTGCAGCCCAAACAAACAGGGTCTAAGCTCCCAGAAAATGGAGCTTCCTGGCTAGTCGAGTGCTTGAGGAGCGAGTGGGCCTATGTTTTCATTGGGTGGACGAAATGGACTGGACGGGTTGGGCTACTTTCCTTGGCTTACATGTTGCTCTGAGCCAGCTGGGACCTATGAGCGAGACACACGAAAGGAGAAACGTGAGCTCCTATTTCGTTCGTGTCACGCTGGCGAACCCGCCAGCGCGCACCTGCTTCGCCTCGCGCGCGCCCTTGGGTCGGCCTATGAGCGGCGGTGGGGCACCCCCTATATTTCTTTTTTATTTTTTCTTCTTATTTTAATAATTCGAGATTTTGAAATAGTTCCAAAATTTAAAGAAACGGATTTTAAAAACTTTGTGGCACCAAAAATGTCCCTAAATTTGAATAATGTTCACGAATTTCAAAAAATGTTCTTGAGTTCAAAAAAACTCGTGATTTAAAAAAATGTTAGTGAATTTGGATATTTGTGAACATAATTTATCAAATGAACATTTTTTATTAGATGATTTTTTTTTTGAACTTGACGAACATTTTTAGAAATCAATGAACCAATTTCTTATTTGATGAACAATTTTTTTAAAGATGAACACATTTTGAATTTGTTGATCATTTTTTAAATCCCGATGAACAAAAAATGAATTGGACAAACATTTTTTGAATTGATGAACAAAACAATGTTCACAAATTTGAGAAAATAAAATTCACAAAAAAGTAAAAAATAAGGAATGAAAAAAAGAAAAGATACAAAAAAGGAATAAAAGAGAAAACAAAAGAAAAAAGAAAAAAATAATAAAAGAAAGAAAAAAAACATAAAATGGGCCAGCCATATGACATCCACCATCTGAGGGGAGGGGGTACGCGCCGGGGTGCTCGGCGGCGCCGAATAGGAGCGCCAGGAGAAACCGCCTAATTTACAACAGTAATTTGTGTATAGTAATCCGTAATCTCTACTCCTAATGGAGCAGTTGGTGAATAGTTTTCACAGTTTATTTTCGTTGATTTATTTTCGTCTCTCCTTCCACCACCCCTCCAACCCTGGTTCATCGGTTTATTTTTCTCTCCACTCTTTATTACAACCAGAACTTTCCTAACGTATAACAAATCACGGATCTAACTTTCTTAAATTATGTAAATCAATCGATTTCTTTTATTTGTTCAATTTATCTTAGGAAACAAATAACATACTTTTAGGAAACAAATAATATATTTTAATCTAACTTTCCTAACTTATCTAAATCAATCGATTTCTCTCATCTTTACTCCTAATGGAGCAGTTGGTGAATAGTCTCCACGGTTTATTTTTGCTATTTTTTTTATCTCTCCTCCCACCACCCCCTCCCACCCTGGTCCATCGATTTATTTTTCTCTCCACTCTTTATTACCATCAGAACTTTCCTAACGTATAACAAATCACCGATCTAACTTCCTTAAATTATGCAAATCAATCGATTCCTTTTATTGGTTCAATTTGTCTTAGGAAACAAAATACCAGATTTTCAGGAAACAAATAATATATTTTAATCTAACTTTCCTAACTTATCTAAATCAATCGATTTCTCTCATTAGTGAAATTTGTTTTAGGAAACAAATAACAAACACGTCACAAACTTTCCTCCCAATAAATAGTTTCTTAACATTTGCAAACTTTCCTAACCAGACACGACACAAACGGGCAGCTACTGATATCACGTTACCAAACAATAAAATCCCATTTGCATAGAAATCAGTTCAAAATCTTAACTTTCCTAAATTGTTACCTTTCCTTGATAACAACCACTATTTTTCTATGTTTTCCACCTATAGAAGGAAATCACCCCTCCATCGATATTAGCATTTTTCTTGGAAAGAGATCTCCAGGTTATGATTTTTTTTGCGATTCTTTCCAATTATGACCTCTCCTTCCGCTCCGGCTCCTTCTCGCATAAACACCTCCACCACAACCAGCTGATGCCAACACAGACCTCCTACCTCTCCACACCTTCTCCGCCACCTCCTCCTCGTACTCCGTTGACAATCCCTCCGCCATGTTTGTCCACGGCGGTGTCGAGGACATGGCGCAGCAGCGTACCAGCGATAGAGTAGCGCATAGCAGCAGGAAGCAGCACACAGCTGGCGAGGCAAGCGGTCGGCGTGGCTGAGGGGGCGGCCGGCAGAAGATGGCCGTGACAGGAGGGGCACGAGGCAGGGGCGCGACTGCGGGGCGAGCGAAGGGATAGGCGGCAGCAGACGGGGCGAGCGCAGCTAGCGAGAGTGTGGCGCGTGGCCAGGGTGTGCGTCGCGCGGGTCACAGTGGTGCAGTGGCTGCGGCGAGCGCGACGACAGTGGCGGGCGCGATCGACGCGGTGTGGCACAGGCGTGTGCATGGAGAGGGAGTGGCCCCGCGGGCGCGGAAGAAGAGCAGCAGGCTCGGGCATGGACGCGCATAGGAGCGGGCATGTGCCACGGGGTCAATCCGAGGAGCTCGGTGGCTACCCCTGCAATGGCCATGGCGGATGGCGGTTCTCGGCCACGGCGAAATACCTAACGAGAGCAAACGAGAGGGGAAACAGGGAAAAGGAAAGAGGAGATCACGACGGTATCAATGGCGCCCTAGGGGAAGACAGGGGAGCTCGGGGTGGCGCGGATCGAACGACAATGTTACGGTGGCCGAAGGTTGAGGAAGACGGCAACGACGTCGATGCGGGGGTGCTGGACTTGATCTCGTTGGCGCAGACGAGGTAGCGGAGGAGTTCGGAGCTCCTCAACAAGCTCCTAGCCTGCAGGGAGAGTAGTGGCTGTGTGGACGGGGTCGGTCATGATGGCCGTGGCGTCTGACTTCGTCCAGATCGACGGGATCGAGCGAGCGAGGAGCAGTGGATCTGGGAGGGGGCGTCGAGGAGTGAGGCCATGGGGGCAGGGGAGGCAGGGCGTCACCCTTATCCATTCCCCTTCGATGCCGGCGAGGTGGTCGGGCGGGAGCTCGGCTCTGTAGCGACGCGGCTCGGAGAAATATAAGTTGTGGTGGAAAATATAATACACATAATCCATATTGTTATGCACTAGCGCGTGTGCGTATGAAATAGATGGATTATGATCCCGTACCCAATAAAATAGATATGTGTGTGTGTTAGAGAGAAAGAGGGGGAGAGGGGGAGAGGGGGAGAGAGAGTGAGGAAGAGGGAGTGAGAGAGTGTGTGTGAGAATTTGATGGTAAAAAATGTCGCCAATATCACTTGATATGTATGAGAATATTAAATGTAATATTAACATAACTGATATTGAACTCTTAAAATTAATGTGGCCCCGTTGCAACGCACGGGCGTTCTTCTAGTCTACAGTAATTCCTGAGTGCTCAAAGTTGATATTGTAGCACCCTGACTTCCCTCTTGTAAGTTAGAGGATCCACTTCCCTGGGGGTGTAGCAGGTGCCCGTGGCTGCAGAGGCGGCACAAGAGCTGCGTGAGGCCGCTGCGCCCTCGCCGTGCTTCACGCTGCCAAAGGAGATGAACTGCAGCGGAGCTGGACAGGGATGTCCGCCGCGTCCTTGGCTCGGTCACCTCCATCGACCCCACGAATCAACTAGGTCTGCACCCCTTCTTCCATTCCCCTGCCTGATTTTTGGGCAACCGTTGAAATGTTCTGAAACTAGGCGGTTCTAGTTGGTTTGACAGGGAATGGATGGTGTGTGCACCAAGTTGCTGAAAGTTGGCAATGGATTTAATTTGTTTGCAATTTTTGTGTGCTTGGTAAGATGTACTAGTAGATACCTTTGCGATTTTTTCTTGCTTGAGTTTTGGAATCTGAAAGCCAGTCTTTGTGCTATTGTTGAGCACCATGCATTCGCCATGTCACATGTGCTTGTATATTATGAGTCTTTATTGTTTTGAATCCTTTTCCCGTAGTTTCCAGTGTAAAAAGGCATGTGCGCCACTTCTCTGTAGTTGTCCGACTGATAATGGGAAGAAATTTGGACTGTAAATTTACATTAACTTCTTGCGAGCTATCATGAAGTGGTTGGTTCTTTTGTTTTCGAGGGTAGTTCCCCAAAATGTTTGATACATACAAATAAATTGTAGATGCCAAGATATTACCTAGTTACAAAATTTGATTGGATAATCTTATATTTGATCTTCTGAGCATATACTGAACAACAAAATAACATACATGTCTTTGTGTAGGTGACAGATTCAGAGTTTTCATATGTGAGAGCTGTCACACAATATGAACACTTTCAAAGACCTCCCTATGGAACAACTTCACTTCTCATGAGAATTAGAGGCTGATTGGTTTGCTATCAACATTTGGCATTGCCAATATTTGGCAAAATCAAAAGTTGCCAACATTTGACAACCTTTTGTGAGTTTGTCAACGAAAATTGGTATGCAACTAATCTCTAGCCAACACTGGGCAATTTCCAAAATTTGGCATCAAACTAATTAGCCTCTTAGTTGCTTGTGCTACTAGGCCGTGAACTACGCCTTGATGATATTTCGCTTGTGCATGAAAATGTAGCTACCCTACTCTAGCCGACGATGGTGCAGAATCACCCTGGGAGGCGGGACCATGGTCATCATTGAGCTCCCGTCCGTCAAAGAATAACCATTATACTGTTGGATAAACATCAACTGCATTCACAAGAGGGCCAAAGGCTAATACATATACATGTGTATGGTAAAGTGCAAGAGACTTCTTATACAATGAGGATAAACCGAAAAGGGCTATACACATCTAACACCCCCCTCAAACTCATGGTGGATCGACAACACTGAGTTTGGAGAGAAGAAAACTATGCTGCGCTCGAGTCTGTGCCTTCGTGAAGATGTCCGCCAACTGTAACTCAGAGGGCACATAGTGAAGAGCAAGAGTCTGATCCCGCACAGCAGCACACACAAAGTGGGAAACCACACCAATGTGCTTGGTGAGCTTATGCTTCACCGGGTCACGCGCAATACTGATAGCACCAGTACTGTCTGACAATAAGGGAGTCGAGGTAGTAGCAGACACACCAAAATCCTCAAGTAGCCACTGTAACCAGATCACCTCTGCCGTTAGCATAGCCATGGCTCACAACTCAGCTTCTGTACTCGAGCGAGAAACTGCAGTCTATTTCTTTGTCTTCCAGGAAATAAGAGAGCCACCAAGAAAGACACAATAAGCAGACGGCGAATGTGGATCAGAGGGATCACTAGCCCAGGTAGTATCAGAGTAGGCCGGGAGCTCAATAGAGCTGGAGCGGGGAAAGAAAAGGCGCTGAGAGATCGTGCCATGAAGATATCGTAGAACACGGAAGAGATGACTATAGTGGACAGAGGTGGGGGCTGAAACGAACTGACTCAGAATGTGGACATGATAGGAGATGTCAGGATGCGTAACAGCAAGATAGACAAGACTGCCAACAAGGTGACGATAGCGAGTGGGATTAGGAAGAGGGTCACCATCATAGGCACGAAGCTGAATGTTGAGCTCCATGGGAGTCACTGCGCTCATCACCTAGAGCAGCGTGAGTAAGAAGATCCTGAATATATTTTTCTTGGGAGATGTAGAAGTCATCAGAGGTGGAGGAGATCTCAATCCCAATAAAATAGCGGAGTGGACCAAGATCAGTCATGAGAAATTGGTCGCGAAGGCGAGCCTTAACAATGGCAATGTAATCAGAATCGTCACCAGTGATGATCATGTCATCAACATAGAGAAGGAGAAGAGTCCGACCATGAGGAGACGTGTGAACAAACAACGCAGGATCATGATCACTGGGCAAGAAACCAGCGGCAGTCACTATAGAGGCAAAGCGCTCAAACCAGGCGCGAGGGGCCTGTTTGAGACCATAGAGGGAGCGGCGAAGCCTACAGATCATACCATCAGGAGCATAGTACCCTGGTGCTGGCTGCATATAAACCTCCTCACGCAACTCGCCATTGAGAAAATCATTCTGAACATCAAGTTGAGAGATAGACCACTGGCGAACAGAGGCCACAACAAGAAGAGTGCGGACAGTGGTCATGTGGGCCACAGGAGCGAATGTCACATCATAATCGCGCCCCTACTCCTGCTGAAAACCACGGGCCACAAGACGAGCTTTGTAGCACTCAAGAGAACCATCAGAGCGAGTCTTAATCTTGTAGACCCACTTGCAGGTGATGGGACGAACACTAGAAGGAAGGGGAACCAGATCCCATGTGCCAGAGCACTCAAGAGCAGCAAGCTCTTTGGCCATCGCAAGCTGCCACCCAGGCTGAGTCATGGCAGTTCGATAGGAAGTGGGCTCAGCAATAACAGAGAGACCGTACCCATCAGGGGAGTAGCGATTAGGCGGGGGCAAGGCCGAGCACGGAAGTTGTGAACTAGGGGAGGTGTGAGAGGAGGTGCACCAGAGGTGCACTAGTAGAAACCACTCGACTGCCAGGAGGTGCACCAGAGTGACTTTAGGTCTCCTGGCAGTCGAGTGGTTGGCTTCATGGTCGAGTGATAGCTTCTTGGTCGAGTGTCTTGAACCCGTCGAGTGGGATACCTTCAAGTCAATTGAAAGGTGACTTCTTCTAGGGATGTCCTTGGGTAGGGCTCTTTGGACAGGTCCGTGCCCCTACCCTAGGTACATAGCTTCATCATTAGCCCCCGAATGGATCGAGGTTTGAGTGGGGAAAGAGTTGGAGATCCTTCCGACTGGTTCTTTGAGCTACATGAGTGCCTCGTTTTGGGTCAATCGTCACGGATGACGTCATTAACCTCTCGTAGTCGCCTTGATCCATTCCAGGGCTTTCGTCGAGTGATTTCTTTACTTGTGACATACCGAGTGTCGGCGCGAGTGGGGTCTTCTGTTTTGACAAGTTGTTTTGCAGCCCGCGGATGTCGTGGGATTCGGATTTCGGGAAGCGCGCGGGACGGGGGCGGCCGCAGTAATCGGAAGCGATAAAGCGGAAGCTCCTCGATTTCCGCGCCACCTTTTTCGCCACGTACTGCGCGCGCGTCCGCTGCGGGATTTGACTGGATTGCCTGGGCCTACTAGTCAGCCACTCGGGAGCGGCCTCTTATAAGTAGCCGGCTCGGGGTTTCCAAACGGTGTGCTCTCTTCTTCCTCTCTCCCTTCGCAAGCTCCTCCGCCACCTCCGCTCTCACCCTAGCGCCGCAGACCCGTGCGAGATTTGCCGGCGACGATGGCGAAGGACAAGACATCCGCCATTATAGGTGGCGAGTCCGGCTCGGACCGGGACCATATAGGCCCGAGGGAGAAATCCCTTGGCCTGAAGCGACACTAGCTCGCTGTGCGGGACGGAGCACCTCTCCCAGTCTCCAGGTTTAGGACTGGAAGGGCGAGAGGAGGAGCTGCGACGGCTGGCCATGTTGGAATGGACCTTTGCTGGAGGCGCTCTGATGATTACTTGCGGAGGGGAGAAGGTGTGGTTTGGATCTGAATCCCCATCCCATCAAATAGGCGGCTCGTTTATGCGGCTAGGGGTGTGAATGTAAAAACACCCCGACTTTTCGCATTCGTTTAACACGTGGAAGACGGCCATTATTGGGCGTGGAAGCCAAGGTGCGCTACATTACGAAAATCGGACATTATTCAGCAGGTACACGGAATTTGGAGAAGAACCCGCCTTGCAATGCCGAAGACAATCTGCGCGCCGGACTCGTCGTCATTGAAGCCTGGTTCGGGGGCTACTGAGGGAGTCCTGGATTAGGGGGTGTCCGGGTAGGCGGACTATACCTTCAGCCGGACTCCTGGACTATGAAGATACAAGATTGAAGTGTGACGCCCGGATAATTAAGCTACAGTAATTCCCTACTAATGATGCCACGTCACCACGGTTACTATTGTCGATCTCGCGATGGTTCGAAACCGATTCAAATTCAAATTCAAAATCAAGCAAACAATAAAACTTTTCTAATATTAAAACTAAAATGTTTGGGTTGTGCCAAATAATGCGTAGGTAACTATGGTGAAGAAACCACAACTCTGTAAATTATTCAAATGCACTAAAATAAATAAAACAGCAGCTAAACCTATTATAAATGCACTTTTGAAACTTATAAAAATGCGAACTAAATATTTTAAAATTACCAAAATATATTATGGAAGTGGGCTAAGTTACAACCTCCATTTAGGTACTAGTCCTATAATTTTACAAAACTAAAAAAACTATTAAAAACTATAATAGAAAACAGAAAAGTAAAATAAAATAAAAACAGAAAAGAATACACAAAAAAAAGAGAACAAAAGAAGGACCCCCCCACTAGGCCTCGGCCCAGTTGGCCATCGGGCCAACCAGGCCGGCCCACCGCGCCTATAACCACCCCCACTACCGTAACCATCCCGCCACCGACACTTTCCCCCCTCTCCCCAAAAATATCTCCCCCTCTCTCCCGACTGGATCGGGATCGAGGGAGGACGCCCTCGTCACCGCGGAACCCCGCCGCCGCCGCCCGAAGCCACCTCGCCAGCGCCGCCTCCCCACCGGACCGCCGCATCCCCTTCTTCTCTCTGTCGCCCCCTCGTCACCGGGCCGCCACTTCTCTGCAGTCGCCCAACGCCACCTCGACCTCGTCTCCTCCCAACGACGCGGTCGCCGTCGATTCCTGTCGCCGGAGCAACCCCGACGCGTGCCGCCTCCCCACCGGCCTGCCTCCTCCACAACGCCGTCGTCACCGTCCCCCTCCACGACCCCCCGCTGCCCGTGCCCTACGCCCCCCACGTGAGCCCTCTCCTCTGTCCCTGTCCAGACGCCCGAACGCGCGCGTCCGTGCTCACCGCGCCCGCACCACGGCCGACGTCGCCCTGCGCCCAGACGCGCGCCCGCGCCTCCCTGCTAGCACAGCCGCGCCCCGCGCCGTCCCGCTCAGGCCATGGCCTCGCCTCCCCGCGTGTTGCGCTTGCCGGCCGCATCCTGGCCGTGCCCGGTGTTGCTCGCTGCTCCCCGTGCCGCCGCCTTCAGCCTTTCCCCGCTCGCCGCCGCCCCTGTCTTCTGCTGCTGTGCGCCCCCGCTCGCCCCGCCCTTACAGCCCCGCCACTCCGGCCGTCCCTGGCCACCGGTCCCCCCCACGGCGCCTTGCCGCACCCGTCGGCCCTTGCATCGCCCCACTCCCTTGCCCGCTTCCTGCCCTGGCCGCGCACGCGCTAGGCCGGTCCCGGCGCCGCCTCGTCGTGGCCTCGCCGCTGCCATCCCCGGTGCCGGCGCCCCTCAGCGCTCGCTCGGCCCTCTCCTGGGTCGAGCGCCCGCAACGCTCAACGCCCAATGCCCGCTAACCCGCATCAGCCCCCTGCCAATGACACAGGGGGCCCACGCCCAGAACGTTAAAAAAAAGTATATAAAAAATAAATAAAACAATAATTAAAAAAATAATAAATTTAATTAATTAATTAATTAACTAAATTAATTAAGTTAATTAACCTTAATTAATTAATCTAATTAACCTGTTAGCTTAATTAAACAGTAATTAGTTTAACTAAACCCTAATTAACCTAACAGAGTATACAGGTGGGTCCCACTGGACCCACGCGTCAGTTTGACCCAGTCAACCCCTGTTGACTGCTGATGTCAGCATGACATCATGATGATGTCATAAATCTATTTTTGAATTAATTAAATAATTAGTTAAATTTCAGAAATTAATATAATCTTTAGAAAATCATATCTTTTAATCCGTAACTCGGATTAAATTATTTTCAACATGAAAGTTGCTCAGAACAACGAGACGATTTCGGATACGCAACCCGTTCGTCTGCCACACCCCCCTAACCTATCGAACATGCAACTTTCCCCCTCCGGTTCATCTGTCCGAAAACGCGAAACACTGGGAATACTTTCCCGGATGTTTCCCCCCTTCGCCGATATCACCTATCCCTGCGTTAGGTCACCCCTAGCAACGTATTGCCGCGTCTTGCTTTTGTTACATTTGATTGCTCTGTTATTTATTTTGTTCCCCCTCCGTTACTTTTTTCCGGTAGACTACGAGACTGACGCTGTTGCTGGTACCCCGATCGACTACGGTGTTGACGACCCCTCCTTGTCTGAGCAACCAGGCAAGCCCCCCCCCCTTGATCACCAGATATCGCCTACTCTTCTCTATACTGCTTGCATTAGAGTAGTGTAGTATGTTACTGCTTTCCATTATTCCTATCCTGATGCATAGCCTATCCTTACTACTACTGTTGATACCATTACCTGCTATCCTACTGCTTAGTATAGGATGCTAGTGTTCCATCAGTGGCCTTATACTCTTGTCCGTCTGCCATGCTATACTACTAGGCCGTGATCACTTCGGGAGGTGATCACGGGCATATACAATATACTTTACACAGTTACCTTACTTGTGATACTGTTCGGAGATGGGGGCTGAAGGGGCAGGTGGCTCCATCCCGGTAGAGGTGGGCCTGGGTTCCCGACGGCCCCCGACTGTTACTTTGAGGCGGAGCGACATGGCAGGTTGAGACCACCTAGGAGAGAAGTGGGCCTGGCCCTGGTCGGCGTTCGCGGATACTTAACACGCTTAACGAGATCTGGGTATTTGATCTGAGTTTGGCCATTTGGTCTATACGCACTAACCATCTACGCGGGAGTAGTTATGGGTATCCCGGCGTCGTGGTATCAGCCGAAGCCTTCGTGACGTCAGTGACTGAGTGGCGCGCGCCGGATTGGAACGTAAGCCTGCTCTTGTATTAAGGGGGCTAGTTCTGCTTCCGGCCGCGTTCGCAACATGCAGGTGTGCTAAGGGCGATGGGCCCAGACCCCTGTGTGCTTAGGTTTAGACCGGCGTGCTGACCTCTCTGTTGTGCCTAGGTGGGGCTGCGCCGTGTTGATCTTTCGCGGCCGGGCATGACCCCGAAAAGTGTGTCCGGCCAAATGGGATCAAGCGTGTTGGGGTATGTGGTGCACCCCTGCAGGGAAGTTAATCTATTCGAATAGCCGTGATCTTCGGTAACAAGACGACTTGGAGTTGTACCTTGACCTTATGACAACTAGAACCGGATACTCAATAAAACACACCCTTCCAAGTGCCAGATACAACCGGTGATCGCTCTCTCACAGGGCGACGAGGGGAGGATCATCGGTTAGGATTATGCTATGCGATGCTACTTGGAGGGCTTCAGTCTACTCTCTTCTACATGCTGCAAGACGGAGGCTGCCAGAAGCGTAGTCTTCGAAAGGACTAGCCATCCCCCTCTTATTCCGGCTTTCTGCAGTCCAGTCCACATATAATAGCCTTATTCCAGTTGATACCAATGCATACATATGTAGTGTAGCTCCTTGCTTGCGAGTACTTTGGATGAGTACTCACGGTTGCTTTCTCCTTCTTTTCCCTCTATCCCTTCTACCTGGTTGTCGCAACCAGATGCTGGGGCCCAGGAGCCAGACGCCACCGTCGACGACGACTCCTACTACACCGGAGGTGCCTAATACTACGTGCTGCCCGCTGACGACGACCAGGAGTAGTTACGAGGATCCCAGGCAGGAGGCCTGCGCCTCTTTCGATGTGTATCCCAGTTTGTGCTAGCCTTCTTAAGGCAAACTTGTTTAACTTATGTCTGTACTCAGATATTGTTGCTTCCGCTGACTCGTCTATGATCGAGCTCTTGTATTCGAGCCCTCGAGGCCCCTGGCTTGTAATATGATGCTTGTATGACTTATTTTATTTGTAGAGTTGTGTTGTGATATCTTCCCGTGAGTCCTTGATCTTGATCGTACACATTTGCGTGCATGATTAGTGTACGGTCAAGTCGGGGGAGTAACATGAAGACTTCGTCCCGTGTCCGGATGGGACTTTCCTTGGCGTGGAAGACAAGCTTGGCGATGCGGATATTTAGATCTCCTACCATTGTAACCGACTTTGTGTAACCCTAACCCTCTCCGGTGTCTATATAAACCGGAGGGTTTTAGTTCGTAGGACAACTTCATCATACAACAATCATGCCATAGGCTAGCGTTTAGGGTTTAGCCTCCTTGATCTCGTGGTAGATCTACACTTGTACTACCCATATCATCAATATTAATCAAGCAGGACGTAGGGTTTTACCTCCATCAAGAGGGCCCGAACCTGGGTAAAACATCGTGTTCCTTGCCTCCTGTTACCATCCGGCCTAGACGCATAGTTCGGGACCCCCTACCCGAGATCCGCCGGTTTTGACACCGACAACCACCCTACCGGTGAAGGGGAGACTAGGCTGGGGTCTGCTTTGAAGACTCCATGCCTATGGCGGAAGGAGCTCATCAACCTTCCGAACTGGACGCCTCCGCTATCGTGGTTCTAACTCTGACAGTGATGTAGGGGGGTGTGTATGGAGAGGCTAGATCTCAGCTATTGGGAAGTTGTAAACACACAAGGATTACGAGTTCAGGCCCTTCTCGGAGGAAGTAACAGCCCTACGTCTCGGTGCCCGGAGGCGGTCGATTGGATTATGTGTGTATGAATAACAGGGGTGCGAACCTTTCATACTTAGGAGGGGGGTGGCTTATATAGAGTTCGCCGGCCCTCTCCTGCCCTCAGTGATGCAGGGTTTAAGGTACATTTAAGGTTGGGCGTTACTGGTAACGTCCCTAATAAAGTGCTATAATGACCATAAAGACTACTTAATAGCCGACCGTTTGCCTGCAGAGTGACTTTAGGTCTCCTGGCAGTCGAGTGGTTGGCTTCATGGTCGAGTGATAGCTTCTTGGTCGAGTGTCTTGAACCCGTCGAGTGGGATACCTTCAAGTTTATTGAAAGGTGACTTCTTCTAGGGATGTCCTTGGGTAGGGCTCTTTGGACAGGTCCGTGCCCCTACCCTAGGTACATAGCTTCATCATTAGCCCCCGAATGGATCGAGGTTTGAGTGGGGAAAGAGTTGGAGATCCTTCCGACTGGTTCTTTGAGCTACATGAGTGCCTCGTTTTGGGTCAATCGTCACGGATGACGTCATCAACCTCTCGTAGTCGCCTTGATCCATTCCAGGCCTTTCGTCGAGTGATTTCTTTACTTGTGCCATACCGAGTGTCGGCGCGAGTGGGGTCTTTTGTTTTGACAAGTTGTTTTGCAGCCCGCGGATGTCGTGGGATTCGGATTTCAGGAAGCGCGCGGGACGGGGGCGGCCGCAGTAATCGGAAGCGATAAAGCGGAAGCTCCTCGATTTCCGTGCCACCTTTTTTGCCACGTACTGCGCGCGCGTCCGCTATGGGATTTGACTGGATTGCCTGGGCCTACTAGTCAGCCACTTGGGAGCGGCCTCTTATAAGTAGCCGGCTCGGGGTTTTCAAACAGTGTGCTCTCTTCTTCCTCTCTCCCTTCGCAAGCTCCTCCGCCACCTCCGCTCTCACCCTAGCGCCGCAGACCCGTGCGAGATTTGCCGGCGACGATGGCGAAGGACAAGACATCCGCTCTGGAGCGCGCGAAGAAGGCGGCGGCGCAGGGGAAAGGGAGGAGATCTGCTCGGGGTGGATCTTCCTCAAGGTCTGCTCTGCCCCGCGGCTGGATCCAGGGCGACTGGATGCCGTCGGTGATCCGGCAAGAAGACCTCGACGACATGGTCGAGGGGGGAGTCATTCCCCACGAAGCTGCGCGTCTCCCGAGGAGAGAGATCGAACCTCAGCCTCGCAACGGTGAGTGTCTGCTCCTAGCCACCCATATCGACCGAGGGTTTTCTCTGCCGCCCCATCCTTTTTTTCGGAGCTTTCTGAACTTCTTCGGAGCGCAGCTCCACCACTTCACTCCCAACTCCATCGTATATCTTGCCGCTTTCATTTCCATGTGTGAGGGTTTCTTGGGTTGCCGCCCCCATTGGGGACTCTTCAAGCACATCTTTACCTGCCGCTCTCAATCGGTCAAGAAGGCCAAGTCGAGTGACGAAAGGACGCAGGTGATTCAGCTGTGCGGGGGCCTGGCGATCCAGACGAGGGGAAAGAGTTGTTTTCCATCTATCATTTTCCCGGAGTCGGTCCGCGGTTGGCAGGCGACCTGGTTTACTGTCAAGACCAGGCGACCCCAGGGCAGTTGACCGGACTTCCCCCTTTCTCTCTCGACCGAGCTGAAAAAAAAACCTGCTTCTCTGAAAGTGACACCGGAGGAAAAGGCCCAAGTCAAAGTACTGGCTGGTCGAGTGGTTGAGCTTGTCCGTGAGGGCGTGACTGGTATGGACTTGCTGGAGGTCTTCCTCCGGAGGCGCATCCAACCGCTCCAGGCTTGTGATCACCCGATGTGGCTGTACTCGGGTCTCGACGACACCACTCGGGTCCACCCAGAGGAGGTTACTGACGAGATGCTGGAGGGGTGGCTGTCGAGCATCACGGGGAACAAAGACAACCCCCGAGGAGCCAGGAGGGTAATTCCACTCGACAACTCGTATGACGTGGACCAGGTATGTCTTTATGCTCCTGACTGAGATCTTGTTTTCTTCATTGGTCTTCTTTGAGTAGGTCGATTGACTTTCGTCTTGTCTGTTGTTTTCCAGGCGACTACCGAGATGTACTCGACGCCCAACGGGGCACAGGGGCCAACTGAGGAAGGGGAGGCGAGCGGAGGTGAGAGCGGAGACGATCAAGGCGAGTGGGAGTCCGACGGTGAAGGAGAGGGAGGCGACGACATTGACTCCAGCGAAGAGGAGGAGGAGGAGGTTGAACCCCCCCGCCCGGAGGGGCGATCCAAGCTCACACACGACCCAGCATGGGAGCGTGGTAGGGCGACTGCTCCTGTTGGGCAGTCGTTGAAACGCCCTCGGACATCTTCTCCTACGCCGACTGGAAAGGCTCCCAAGCACCCACGCGCGATGCCGTCCAAGCCGCCCAAGGCTCTGCCCAAGATTAAGATGGCCGTCCCCACCATTTCTGGGTAATAATAAAACTTGTTTTCCTTTGTTGACCGTGGACAGATCCTTGGTCGATTCATTGAGCCAACTGACTGATTTTCGAAATTTGCAGCGCTGCTACTTCTGAGATCTCCACCAAGGACGACGACCAAGAGATGGAGGATGCTATTACCTCCAACCTTGGTACGATTAGTGACGTTCCGTTTTGAGTCAACTGAACATTTATTGCAACTCTGGTCGATTGAATGTTTCCCTTGTAGCCCCTCCTCATGTTATCGACCTCCCGGATGACGACGACAACGAACCGCTGAGAGTGAGGAGGAACAAGAGGGCGTCGGCTGACAAGATCCCCCAATCTGCTCCGGCGTCTGAGGCCGTAGCTCGGGATGGTGGTGACACCGCTCGGGCTTCTGTGACTTTCGCCATTCCTCTGACAAGTGTGCGGCCTTCGACGTCGACTGCGGATCCGCCTTCGCTTTTTGCCGCGTACCCTGTCCCTGAGGACCAAGCGGCTACCGCAAAAGAGGCTATACGCCAGGCGGGGATCATGATGGAGCAAGTGAAGGTGGCTCGGGAGGCCAGCCAAGCAGCTTATGACGCGAGCTCGACTCTTCAGAGCAACGTCCAGGTCAGTCGACTCAACACTTGGTCTGTTATGATATGCTGTTTGAAGAATCTCTTTTCCGAAGATCTTTGTATCTGTACACCCACTGGGTGTGTCTGCCAATTCTTGGACGAGTGGGGGCACGCTAAGTGCACCCACTGGGTGTAGTCCCCGAGACTACGGTGGACTGCTGGCAGTCGACTGTAGTCTTTATATTGTGTTGCTGTAGCTGTATTTCTTCACTCGGTCTGGTTAGGCCATGTCGAATGGGACTATATCTGGTCGACTGCGGGCAGTCGAATTTTTTTTACAGTGGGGGCACGCTAAGTGCACCCACTGGGTGTAGTCCCCGAGACTACTGTCGAATCTTCTTAATTCGGCTGTAGTCTTAGAAACGTCATCATTGTCTCTTAGTTACTCGGAAGCAACTTATTTTGGACGTCTGTCGACTGATTTTTCTTTTTACAGAAATCCTGCGAACTTGTAGCTCGCTATGCTGAGTTGGAGAATTAGCAGATCCAGCTCAACCTTAACTTGAAGCTTGCTCAGGAGAATTTGAAGAAGGCGCAAGAAGAAGCAAAAGGTATGGCTGGTGAGGTTCTCCATTCTTGACGAGTGGCTTTTCTTTCTTGTCCATTTTTGATGTTGATTTCACTCGACGTGCCGCAGATAAACTGGAGGAAGCTCTAAAGAAGAAGGATCAAGATCTTGCAGAGGCACAGAAGGAGGTCTTGGACAAAACGAGGCTTGCTGAAGAGAAAATGGCCTCGGTCGGAGCTCTTGAGCAGGAGAACTCCAGACTGAAAGCTGCTCTCGAGGTAGCCAATCAAGAGGTCAGCCGACTGAAGAACGACGACGTGGCTCTGCACGACAAGGCAGGTGAGCTGGCGGGGAAGAGGAACGATCTGGAGGCTTATCTCGGTGGACTCGCCAAGAAGCTGTTCGTCGTGCTCGAAGGTAATTACTCTGCCCCGACTGTCTTGCAGTTACCAAGTCTGTGTAGGGTCACTGTCTTATTCTTGAATCGTGTTTGCAAAATTCTTTCAGAACTTTGAAGAGGAGACCAGTCGAGTGGAGCCAGGCTTGGACCCTGCTAACTCCCTTGTGAAGGACGAGGCTGCAATGAACGTGCTCCGTCTCGAGTCTCGTATTGCCAGCGTGGTTGACTATCTTGCTCGACTGAAGGTTGCGATGTCGCGGATCGACACATCACTCTGGCCTGGGACGACGCTTCAGAACGACCTCGAGTCCCTAATGGCTCAACTTAATGAAGTCCCAGGTCGAGTGGAGGAATGGAAGAAATCTTCTGCTAGATGTGGTGCTGATGTCGCTCTGTCTCTGGTCCGCGTCCATTGCAAGGAAGCGCGAGAGGAAAAGCTGGCCACCATCCAAGTTGCCAATACCAGGAAGCACAACTTTCAAGACTTCATGGAGACTTTCATTGCTGCCGCCACTCGTATTGCAGACGGGATTGACTTGGACGAGTTCGTCGCCCCTTCCAGTCGTCCTCCTGAGGAATGAAAAACTTTTATGCTTCACTTTAAATTTGACTCGGAATGCCGAGTGGATTTGTAACCGTTAAACTCCGCCGAGCCGAGGGCTCGAGTACTTTGATCTGAGGTCTGGGACCTTTTAGGCTTTATCTGAACTTGATTTCTCTTTGAATATCTTCATGGTTTGATCCGTCGAGTGGAATTCGATCTTCACTCGGAATAACCTTGTATTTGCGACGCAACTCCGAAGGAGAAGGTAGCAGTCGACTTGCGCCTCGTCGTCCTTGCAGATTGTGTTGTGTCCTGTACTTAGGCGAGCACTGGGCCGCAGCTAAGTCCCCGAGTGGGAGGTTTGCTCTCACTCGATACGGTTTTTAAACACTTAGGCGAGCGCTGGGCTGCAGCTAAGCCCCCGAGTGGGAGGTTTGCTCCCACTCGGTAGGATTTTTAAACACTTAGGCGAGCGCTGGGCTGCAGCTAAGCCTCCGAGTGGGAGGTTTGCTCTCACTCGGTAGGATTTTTTCAAACTTAGGTGAGTGCCTGACTGCAGCTAAGTCTCTAGGTGGGAGAACTTAGGCGAGTACTGGACTGCAGCTAAGCCCCCGAGTGGGAGGATTGCTCTCCATTCGGTAGGATTTTTTCAAACTTAGGCGAGCACTGGGCTGCAGCTAAGCCCCCGAGTGGGAGGATTGCTCTCCACTCGGTAGGATTTTTCAAACTTAGGCGAGTGCTTGACTGCAGCTAAGTCTCTAAGTGGGAGAACTTAGGCGAGTACTAGACTGCAGCTAAGCCCCCGAGTGGGAGGATTGCTCTCCATTCGGTAGGATTTTTTCAAACTTAGGCGAGCACTGGGCTGCAGCTAAGCCCCCGAGTGGGAGGATTGCTCTCCACTCGGTAGGATTTTTTAAACTTAGGCGAGTGCTTGACTGCAGCTAAGTCTCTAAGTGGGATAACTTAGGCGAGTACTGGACTGCAGCTAAGCCCCCGAGTGGGAGGATTGCTCTCCATTCGGTAGGATTTTTTCAAACTTAGGCGAGCACTGGGCTGTAGCTAAGCCCCCGAGTGGGAGGATTGCTCTCCACTCGGTAGGATTTTTCAAACTTAGGCGAAACGGATTCGCAGCTAAGTCACCCACTGGGGGATTTCGTGTGCAAACAATAGTGACAGCAGTTATTGGAACAGTCTTGTCTTTGATAAAAATGTACTGCAGGAAATTTTTTCCTTATTACATCTCGTTCAAGTGTAAAATGGGCGGAGCAGTTCCGCATTCCAAGCTCGTGGTTCGTCGATCTGGCGATCAACATTGTAGAGGTGATATGCTCCATTGTGGAGGACTCTGGTGACGATGAAGGGGCCTTCCCAAGTAGGAGCAAGTTTGTGTGGTTTCTGCTGATCCACTCAGAGGACCAAATCTCCTTCTTGGAAGGCTCAGCTCTTCACATTTCTGGCATGGAATCGACGCAAGTCTTGCTGATAGATGGTCGATCTGATCATAGCCATTTCCCTCTCCTCCTCTAGGAGGTCGACTGCGTCTTGCTAGGCTTGCTCTGCTTCGTCTTCGTTGTAAAGCTCGACTCTGGGGGCACTGTGAAGTAGATCACTCGGCAGGACGGCTTCGGCTCCGTAAACCAGAAAGAATGGCGTTCTTCCAGTCGACCGGTTCGGGGTGGTCCTCAGTCCCCACAAAACTGACGGAAGCTCGTCGACCCAAGCGCCTGCTGCGTGCTTGAGATCACGCATCAGTCGAGGCTTCAGTCCTTTGAGAATTAGACCATTTGCTCTTTCAGCTTGTCCATTCGACTGGGGATGCGCGACCGACGCGTAGTCGACTCGTGTGCCTTGAGAGGCGCAAAAAGCTCTGAACTTGTCTGAATCGAAGTTTGACCCATTGTCAGTGATGATGCTATGCGGGACCCCATATCTGAATATCAACTCTCTGGCGAAACTGATAGCAGTGCTAGCATCAAGATTTTTGATAGGCTTGGCTTCAATCCATTTGGTAAACTTGTCGACTGCCACAAGCACATGTGTGAATCCGCTCCTGCCTGTTCTCAGTGGACCAACCATGTCCAGTCCCCAAACAGCGAAGGGCCAGATGAGCGGAATGGTCTTCAGAGCTGATGCTGGCTTGTGCGACATGTTGGAGTAGAACTGGCAGCCTTCACACTTGTCGACTATCTCTTTCGCCATTTCGTTTTCCCTGGGCCAGTAAAAACCCGCTCGGTATGCTTTAGCCACAATGGTCCGAGAGGACGCATGGTGACCACAGGTCCCCGAGTGGATATCATCAAGGATTATCTGACCTTCTTCTGGCGTTATGCATTTCTGACCGATTCCAGTTGGGCTTTCTCTATACAACTGTCCTTTAATGACCGTGAAAGCTTTAGATCGACGGACGATCTGTCGAGCCTCGTCTTCGTCCTCTGGAAGTTCTTTCCTCAAGATATATGCGATGTATGGTATCGTCCAGTCGGGAGTGATTGCCAAGACCTCCATGACTAGGTCGACCACAGCAGGAATTTCGACTTCAGTCGGATCTGTGGCACTTTTCGGTTGCGGGGCTTCTTCTGTAAAAGGATCCTCCTGGACTGACGGCGAGCGGATGTGCTCCAAAAACACATTGCTGGGAATGGCTTCTCTCTTGGAGCCTATCTTTGCCAGATCATCAGCTGCTTGATTTTTCAGTCGGGGGATGTGATGAAGCTCTAGCCCCTCGAATTTCTTTTCTAGCTTTCTTACTGCGTTGCAGTAGCCAGTCATAGCTGGGCTTCTGACGTCCCACTCCTTCATCACCTGATTAACCACCAAGTCTGAGTCGCCATAGACCATGAGGCCCCGGACGCCGAGTGAAACGGCCATGCGCAACCCATACAAGAGTGCTTCATATTCTGCTTCATTATTGGAGGAATCAAAGTGAATCTGGAGAACATATCTGAGCATGTCTCCTTGGGGGGAGACCAAGACTACCCCAGCACCGGAACCATT
Organism: Triticum urartu; assembly: GCF_003073215.2. Lineage (NCBI taxonomy): Eukaryota > Viridiplantae > Streptophyta > Magnoliopsida > Poales > Poaceae > Triticum > Triticum urartu. Next base: position 633,227,242 of record NC_053028.1, on the reverse strand, counting down.
CAGCATCTTAGATCCATCGAAGAACATGGTCCAGTGCTCCGACTGAACTTGAGTCGGAAGCTGCTGTTCAATCCATTCGGCGACGAAATCTGCAATTGCTTGGGACTTGATAGCCTTCTTTGCTTCAAACTTGATATCTAGGGGAAGGATTTCAATCGCCCACTTCGCCACTCGACCAGTTGCATCTCTGTTGTGCAAGATCTCTGACAGTGGAGCGTCGCTGACGACTGTAATGGAATGGTCAGAGAAGTAGTGTGCAACCTTCTTCGTGGTCATGTAGATCCCATATACGAGCTTCTGGTAATGGGGATATCTTTGCTTCGATGGGGTCAAAACTTCAGACACATAATATACTGGGCGCTGAACTCTGAAGGCCTTTCCTTCTTCTTCCCGCTCGACCGTAAGTACTGTACTGACAACTTGTCCCGTGGCTGCAATGTACAGCAGCAGAGGCTCTTTACTGATTGGGGCGGCAAGCACCGGCTGGGTGGAGAGCAGAGCTTTGAGCTCTGCAAACGCTGCGTCAGCTTCTGGAGTCCACTCGAACTTGTCAGACTTCTTCATCAGTCGGTAAAGAGGCAGCGCCTTTTCACCGAGACGAGAAATGAATCGACTTAGAGCGGCCAATCAACCTGTAAGCTTCTGGACATCGTGTACACGCACAGGGCGCTTCATCCGGAGTATGGTGCCAACTTTCTCGGGATTGGCGTCGATTCCTCGTTCGGAAACGAGAAAACCGAGTAACTTTCCACCTGGAACTCCGAATGTGCACTTTGATGGATTGAGCTTGATATCATATCTCTTGAGATTAGCAAAGGTTTCAGCAAGGTCAGTCAGTAGGTCGGAACCTTTCCGTGACTTAACCACAATATCATCCATGTATGCCTCTACGTTCCGACTGATCTGAGTGAGCAAACACTTCTGAATCATCCTCATGAACGTGGCTCCAGCATTCTTGAGGCCGAAGGGCATGGTGACATAACAGAAGCACCCGAATGGGGTGATGAAAGCCGTTTTGATCTCGTCGGGTCCATACAGACGGATCTGATGGTACCCTGAATAAGCATCTAGAAAAGAGAAACGCTCACACCCCGCGGTCGAGTCGACTACCTGGTCGATGCGGGGGAGAGGGAAATGATCTTTCGGGCAGGCCCGATTGATATGTTTAAAGTCAATGCACATGCGAAGTGACTTGTCCTTCTTGGGGACCATGACAACATTGGCGAGCCACTCGGAGTGGTAAATCTCTCGGATGAACTCCGCTGCTAAGAGCCGAGACACCTCCTCGCCAATAGCTTTCCTCTTCTGGACGGCGGACCGTCGAAGATGTTCTTTCACAGGCTTGAACTTCGGGTTGACTCGTAGACGGTGCTCAGCCAGCCCCCTGGGAACCCCAGGCATGTCAGAAGGCTTCCATGCGAAGATGTCCCAGTTCTCATGGAGGAACTGGATGAGCGCTTCTTCCTATTTGGAGTCGAGCGTCGTTGAGATGTGAGTCGGGGCAGCATTGGGGTCGGTCGGGTGAATGTGAACTGGCTTAGTTTCACCGAACGACTGAAAAGCAGATTCTGAAGCAGGCTTCTTGGCTCGTAGCAATTCACTCGGATCTGCAGTCTTCTGGTACTCTTGCAGCTCAACAACTGCCATCTGAGCGTCAACAATCTTTGAGCCTTTCTGAAAACACTCTTCTGCCTTCTTCCGATTGCCTGTAACAGTGATCACACCTTTGGGACTAGGCATCTTCAACTTGAGATACACAAAACATGGTCGAGCCATGAAGCGTGCGTAAGCTGGCCTGCCCAAAATGGCATGATAAGCAGTTTGGAAGTCCACAACCTCGAATGTCAACTTTTCCTTGCGGTAATTCTTTGAATCACCGAAAACCACATCGAGAGCGATCTGGCCGAGTGATTCGACTTTCTTCCCAGGAATGACTCCGTGGAAGCTCATGTTACTGGTACTGAGCCTAGACATCGGAATGCCCAGTCCTTTCAATGTTTCAGCATACAATATGTTCAGGCCACTGCCACCATCCATCAGGACTTTGGTTAGTCGAGTGCCTTCGACAACTGGGTCGACCACCAATGCTTGCCTCCTAGGGGTGGCAATGTGCGTAGGGTGATCAGACTGGTCGAATGTGATGGCAGTCTGAGACCACTTCAGATAACTGGGTGTTGCCGGAGCAACCATATTCACCTCACGGTTAATGACTTTCAGTCGACTTTTGCTTTCGACATTAGCAAAAATCATCAGGGTGGAATTGATTTGGGGGTATCCATCGTCACTATCTTCCTTGTCCTCAACTCTGTCCGACTCTTTTTCCTTATGTTTGGACTGTTTGCCCTGAAACTGCTGGATCAGGAGCCGGCACTGTCGAGTGGTATGCTTTGGGTAAATAAAATTACCCTCCTCATCTTTATTGGTGTGGATGTGACATGGCAGATCCAAAACATCATTTCCATCTTGATCCTTGACTTTCTTGGGCTTCCAGGGGCCTTTGGGTTTTCCCTTGAAATTTCCCTGGGTTGCGGCCAGGGCCTCCCCAGGGGCGGCTGGCTCGGCCTTCCGCTTCTGTTTCCGACTGGAGTTTCCTCCGGTTTCTTGGGCGACTGCCTTGTGCTTGCCACTCCGGAGTCGATCTTCGTCCTCACCATTAGCGTATTTGGTGGCAATCTTCATCATCTGGTTCAGAGACATCTCTCCAGTTCGACCGAACTTCAGATTCAATTCTCTGTATTTAACGCCTTCTTTAAAGGCACAAACTGCTTGCTGGTCAGGCACATTCTCAACTGTGTGATGCAACGTGATCCACCTCTGGATGTAATCCCTCAGAGTTTCATTCGGTTTCTGTACGCAAGAACGCAATTCTGTAAGGCCTGCGGGTTGCTTGCATGTTCCCTCAAAGGTTGTGACAAACACTCGGGAGAGGTCCTCCCAAGTGTAGATGCTGCTGGGTGCCAACTGATTTAGCCACGCTCTGGCTGAGCCCTCTAACATGAGAGGCAAATGCTTCATGGCCACCTCATCATTGCCACCGCCAATCTGAACAGCCACTCGGTAATCTTCGAGCCAAGTGTCAGGCTTAGACTCATCGGTGAACTTGCTGACCCCAGTCGCCAACCTGAAGTTGGGAGGAATCACTGCGGCTCTGATGGCTCGACTGAAACACTCTGGCCCCGAAACATGTACTCTGCTGCCGGCAGGCGCATCTCTGTTGTGGCCTCCCCGATGAGCTTTGTTCCTGTCAACCAAATCTTGAACGAGGATAGCTCTCGCGTCAAAGCCTGGGTCCCTGGGGTCGACTGGAATCCTCTGCCCAACACTATGAGGGCGCCTGTCATCTTGATGTCGAGGTGCATATGACCCACTCCTCGGGGGAGGGGTTGGCACTCGATGTCGATCATCACGATCGGATCGGTGATCATACTGCTCATTCCTTCTGTACTGATCATGCCGGTCACCACGTCCCTCACGCCTCGGGGGCGATCTCGGGCTGTGAGCCGACTGGACTGTATCTGTTGCAACGGATCGACTGTGGATCCTATTCCGCGACTGAGAAACAGCGGAATTCTGGTTTTCCGCCGCCCAGAGCAACGCTCTGATCTGCAACAAGCCCCTGCCAGCCTCCGACTGGGAGGGCTGAATCGATTCTGCTATACGGGCCGCGGCGGCCAAATTCTAAACTGGGGTTTGGTATACCTGCGTCGGCGGGAAGAGCTGATGTCGACTAGACTCAGGAGCCCGCTGACGCGCATGCTCGTCGAGTGCTCGCTGGAGATTCTCCAGTCGAGTGCGCTCGGCCAAGTTAGCCAAGCGCGCGTCCTCCAAGGCCCGGGCCTCGGGGGTCTCTCCAACGGTAGGAGTGTGAAGTGCGTCCATGTTCCGGCGGCGAAGCTCCTCTCGCTGTATCGACGTGAGAGGTTCGGGGAGATACTCATCGTGGGGATGCGACGGGTCACCCCCACCTACGCCTCCATCAGCGCGAGGGAAACCGGGAGGACTGTGCGTTCCATCGACCGCCAGAACCTCAGCCGCTGGGTCGCTGCTGTTGCACTCGGATGCGGTCTCCGCGGAGCCAGTCAACAGGTCGAACAGGCCGCAGAGGGATTCGTCGGGCTCGATTGTCGCGACTTGTGGGGCAGCCGACTGGCGAGCCACGGCACGCCTCACCCACCTCTGAAGTCTCGACCGACCGGAGCGCTTGCGCCGGTGGGAGACAGAGCGGGGAGACGACACGGGGGCCGACCGATACTGGGTCGACGGCTGCCGCAGGAGGATGCCACGAACGCATGCGCGGAAGTGCGTCGCACCGCAGACGGGGAGCGCGTCGATGTCGAGTGGTGCCTCCTGAAGCCAGGCAGAGTCGTCGGCGATGAACGTGAGCGCGCCGAGGCAGATCTCGCGGCCCTCCACCAAAACTCCGCACGAAACCATGATCAAAGGGATCGGAAAAATCGCAACTTCTCCAATCAGGCGCTAAGATTCCTGCCCCACGGTGGGCGCCAACTGTCGTGGTTCTAACTCTGACAGTGGTGTAGGGGTGTGTGTATGGAGAGGCTAGATCTCAGCTATTGGGAAGTTGTAAACACACGAGGATTACGAGTTCAGGCCCTTCTCGGAGGAAGTAACAGCCCTACGTCTCGGTGCCCGGAGGCGGTCGATTGGATTATGTGTGTATGAATAACAGGGGTGCGAACCTTTCATACTGAGGAGGTGGTGGCTTATATAGAGTTCGCCGGCCCTCTCCTGCCCTCAGTGATGCAGGGTTTAAGGTACATTTAAGGTTGGGCGTTACTGGTAACGTCCCTAATAAAGTGCTATAATGACCATAAAGACTACTTAATAGCCGACCGTTTGCCTGCAGAGTGACTTTAGATCTCCTGGCAGTCGAGTGGTTGGCTTCATGGTCGAGTGATAGCTTCTTGGTCGAGTGTCTTGAACCCGTCGAGTGGGATACCTTCAAGTCGATTGAAAGGTGACTTCTTCTAGGGATGTCCTTGGGTAAGGCTCTTGGACAGGTCCGTGCCCCTACCCTAGGTACATAGCTTCATCATCCGCCTCCTCCTCCTCCTCCGGCAAGTCAGGGCACTCCGCCTCCTCCACCGCCTCCTCCTCCGGCGAGTCATGGCACTCCGCCTCCTCCACCGCCTCCTCCTCCGGCGAGTGACGATCAGGGCACTCGACCGGCTCCTTCTCCAGCGCGTGGCGGCACTCCGCCTCCTTCTCCGCCTGCGCCGACGCACCCGAGCAGCCAGCTTCCTCCTTCTCCGCCTCGTCAGCAAGGGCGGAAGAGACCTGCCGCCGCTCCGGCTGCTCCGGCGCGTCGTAGTCCTTCTCCTCCGCCTCGTAAGCAAGTAAAGAAGACAACCACTCCGTCTGCTCTGCCGGCGTCTAGCAGTACAGCCAGAGGTGGGAGGATATATAGATTTGGTCCTTCTCTGAAGACTCCAGAGAAGTTACCATACGAGAGGACCCTGGAGGAGAACGCCGAGATCGCACGAGAAGAAGTGAGGAACTACTTTGAAGGGGTGAAAGCAAAGAAACATCCACCTCCGGAGGAGAAGGTAGATCCAGTGAAAGCGAAGCGCACTCTGGTTGCCCTGACAAAACCACCCAAGTCTCCGCCGAAAGGAAACTATGAGCACATTATTGGAAAGGAATTTGCCGAAGCGGAGCGGTCGGGAAGTACTGTCAGTGATGAAAGGCTGAAAGAACGATGAGCTGGGAAACAAATTGCCCAGCTCGGCGAACAAGCGAAGCAATCGTGCCCCCTGCTCAAGGTGCCTAGAGACAACGTCGCTAATGATCCGAGGATGGTGCCCGGTTATAGCAATCTTGGCGATTACCTGCCCGACAATGTACATTATGATTTCATGGAGGTGCAGATACAAAGATACGAGTACGGGAAGCCTCTCGTCAAAGATGAAAGATCTCTATCAACGATGATGCGAAGATTGCATGATTGGTACTTGAAAATCTGCAGAGACTCTGGGGGGAGGAGTACTTTGTATGTGAAAGTTAAAAAGGAGCATGACCTCGTTGGAATTGAACTGTTGCCTATTCCATTCGAGGAGTTCTTTCAGTTTTTCAATCAATTGGCCCTCGATAAAACAACGGTCGCCTGCTACTGTCTGTAAGTAGTACTACTTCTGTCAATTAAGTCTCTCTATATAGCTCAGCTCTTTCATTGCATGTATTTATAATCATCCTCAATATATTATGCAGATTGAAGATCGCCGAATTGAAGAAAAGACAAGTCGGTGATATTGGGTTCATTAACACATATCTCATAGATGCAACTCAGGTTAAATTTCATGCTGCAGATACCGAGGCCAACTTGCTACGATCGTTGGTAATAAATGAAAACAAAGATATAATACTCTTTCCTTACAACTTCAAGTGAGTGTTACTGTCCTGTGCGTATTCGGTTTCCCTTATATATTAGTCAAGGTTATAGTAATGTAATTGATGAGTTATGCATGCGTGTGCAGTTACCACTATTTTCTCCTAGAGATTAAGCTTGAGCAGGGACTAGTAACCGTCTTAGACTCAAGACGAAAAGATCCCCATGACTATGCAGACTTGACTCAAAGGCTCGAGAAGTAAGCTAAATCGATCATTATCCACCACATCAGCAACTTTGTTCATATCCTGATATATCAAGTAATTGTTTTCTTTGTCTGGCAGGGTTTGGAAAAAAATCTCCAAAAAAGCTCCAGGACTCCCGAAGAAGCTGCAATTTAGACACCCGAAAGTAAGTACTATAGTAGCATGTTCCGTGCATCTCCTATTGATTCAAGCGCTAATTTCATCAATACCATTTGGCAGTCTTGCTTATTAGTTTGATTGACCTCTATTTCTTGTAAAGTGGTTGTGGCAGGAACAAGGGAATGATTTCTGTGGATACTACGTTTGCGAGTCCATCCGCCACACGACCTGTGAGCGGGGCTACACTGACGAACAATATGAAGTACGTAAATAACAACATTCACAATTTTATTTTATTACCATCATTTGTGTTGAGTTTCATTCATTCATATATATATGTATTGACCCCCTTCTTCAAATTAGATGTTTCAGAAGCGGGATGAACTCCTAGCACCAGCTCGCTTGCGAGCAATTCAAGAGGAATTGGCGGCATTCTTTCTTGACCACGTGATCGCTGAAGACGGAGAATACTATGTGGACCATGAGTCCGTATGATTATATTTGTGAGAGATAATTATTGTATATATGTAGCCGGTAGTGTCGGATAGATATACGAGAACTTGTTGTTCGACCAATCTCTCGGAGAAGGAGAGGTGGTCGATATCACTTCTCTCTGTATGCATATATGTTCATGACGATCTTCTGTTTCCTTCGTTTGCTTACTAGCTAGCTAGCGTGTCTAGTCCTCTCTATACGTATGTATAGTACGTAGCATCGACCAAGCACGGACATAAGAGAGGACACTTCTCTCTATTAATTATAGCTAGCTAACACAATATATGAAACACCTAAATTAACCCCCCAAAACCCCCAAACCCCCCCCTTAAAAAAACAAAAACCCCAGCCACAGAAATGCTGACGCGTGGATGCCTATTGGTCCCTGTTGGTGCCACCAACCGGGACCAAAGGGTCTCCTGCCTGGGCTCCGTGCACAGGCCACGTGGAGGCCCATCAGTCCCGGTTCTAGATTAAACCGGGACTAAAGAGATAGGGCATTAGTACCGACCCTTTAGTCCCGGTTCAGGAACCGGGACAAAAGGCCCTTACGAACCGGGACAACAGGCCCTTTTTCTACTAGTGCAGGTTATGTAAATAAGTAGGTGGTAGTTGGGCATGAAATTTCCATAATAAAGACGCGAAATTTGATGACATGGAGATCATCGGTCGCCAACTATATTAGATGTTAGTGTTATTATACTCGCGGTTTATTTATATGAATAGTTTAAAATTACAATTTCACTTCTCTTGGGAACTAGTTTCTTCCTTCACCGGTGTGTACATATATGTTGTAAGGGGAAGGGGACCTACATTATGATTCAAACTTTGATTTTATTAATTGTTGTATATGTGTCATGTGACATGAATACTAAAAGTTTTCTGTTTAAGTTACACTACTTCCATCAACGAAGGAAGTAAATGAAAAATACTAACTATGGATAGCATACAAACATGGCGGTAGTAAGAAAATGAAATTTCTACGGAACATATCTTAATCCAATAAAGCATTCATAAAGATCCATTTGTAGTAAAATACAACATAACAATACGATCATCGGAAACCCCTACCATCACTACCGAGAAGGGCCACACACGGTGGCGGCCATGTACACCTCACGAGCATGTTGGTCGTCCGGTGAGCTACCTTCATAGCTGAGGACGGTTGAGGAAGGGCGGTGTGTGGTGGTGTAGAGTGGTGAGATCTACTACCGATAGCCACTTCCGAGGGTGATGTGTGCTGCTATTGGCGATACTTGGAATACAATCATGTCTAGTTAATTTAAAGTTATGTAATAAAAATATGCTCACAAAGATAACAAGTTGTGATTCCCGTCGCACTTTATGAGAGACTTTTCTTGTTGTTTTGACACATGTCACATGGCACAAATTGCACACGATGTCACGCCTTTCTGCGTGACATGCCAAGAAGCGCGCGCGTGCACACACACACACACACAAACACACACACGCGCGCGCGCACGCACGCACGCACACACACACACAGTGCAGCATATCAACAAAATAAGCTACGGGAGAATGACGCCTCCTCGCGATGTCCATGTCATCATAGGCATGGCAAAAAAATCGGATCGAGCTAGCTAATGGGTTAGGCAAGAGTGCCTCGTTTTGGTCATTCCCGTTGGCCCATCTATCACATATTGATGGGAGAAAAACATTCTTTGTGTGTCGCAGCAAGATAACACCTCCCCCCAGAAGGATTTGCCTTCCCCGCGGAGGAAAACCTCATCCCTTCCCTCGCCACAACCACACTCTCCTGTTCTGCACGGCCTCCCCACTCCTCCCCTCCCTCCCCCTCATCTTTGCTCCAGGTGAAGCAACGCGGTGAGTCTCCCCGAGGTGTACACTGCTTGAATGGAAGCCAGAACTCGGGCTCGAATACTCCGCTCGCTGTTTCCCACGCCTCCATATCTGAGCTCACGTGCGGTGGCGGCGATAGTAAGGTGCGGCGTTGCTCCTCCCCAATGCACCGATAGCAAGAGCTACAAGGTGTGCGGCGCTGCGCATTCTCGTCCCGAGGAGGCCAGAGGTGGACGAGCACAACCCAGGCATCCTTAGCTCCGCGCCCTTGCCCGCGACACCAAGTCCCACTGCCCCTGCAGTCCCAACACATGGTCGCCTACCCCCGCCCCATGACACCGTTTGCGTCGATCTGAATTCCGCACACGATGGGAACAAGGTGGGGATGGAGATGTGGGTCCTTTTCTTTGGGTCACTTGTTGAAGATTTTGAAGTTCTCTGTTTGTGTCGAGGATTTTTGGGCCAGGTGATATCACGATATCATATGCATCATCTTTCCTATTTATTGCCGAGATGAACACAATGTTGTACTTCTTTGGTTATTCTCGTTGGTCCGATGATAATACGCCATGCCTTGTTATTTGTGTAAAAGAGTTGGTGTATGGCGCGAGGCATCGGAGGCCACGGAAGGAAGTAGCGCACCGTTGTGTGTTATTTGGGCTACCTACATAATTTATTCTTTGAGGCACGGTGTAGTTCTTCTGATTCGTTTTCTATGCCCCAGGTGCTTCTGCCCCGAGTCGTACTAGGAGGACAAACCTGAATTCCTCTGTGCAGATGGGGCCAGGTTGCTCCAGTTCATAATAGATAGCTGGAAGGTGAAGAAATCGGATGGGAATTCATTATCCTTATGGGCATGGACATCCTTGGCAAAGTTTACTCCGAGCTATTTACATGTGCATAATTTTTTTTTGAAATGAGGTAAAAGATTTGCCATTTTCATTGCTTAAGAAGAAGAGAATTGCCCGGTTAATTGGCGGAAAACCGGGCTAAAACCGATACAACTCAACCCACATGATATGGGCACCACCGGCCAACCTGGCCACCGACATGGGACACAAAGCTGCAAAGAAGAAAGGCATTCGCCGAGAAGTCGCAAGCGTCATCGTCATCACCGGCTGCCTCGAATGGGTGACTCCGACTTCACCATAGAGCTCCAACCTCGAAGCCAACCCGCAAACAGCTGCATAGAAGCCACGACGGCACATGCCACCAGAAGGCCACACGCGCAAGCAACCGACAGCTCCGACTTTGACGACGAGCCTCACCAAGGAAATATGCAGGACTTGCGCCGACCGTGCCCACAGAAGAGCACCTCGGACACGTCAGGAAGAACCGGCTACCGAAGTCCACGCCACGACCCGAGCTCCTCTCGACGACATCATCGTTGCCAAACAGAAACCAGCGCCGCAATCCACCAGTCTTTCGGTCGTAGCCTGCTCCGAGACGATGCCCCCAAGAAGGAGAAAGACGCGAAGACGCCTCCATCGCCCGACCCAACGGATCTGAGGTTTCCCTCCGGAGCTAAAGCCGTGGGGAGGAGGAGCACACCTCCACGGCGACGCTTCCAAGAAAGATCACGGCACCCGCGGGAGCCGCCGTCGCCGGCTCTGAAGAAGGTCGGAGCAAAGATTTCTCCCGGAGATGCTCCGACCACCTTCCACCACCGACCGCCGCCCACCGGCCACCACCTGCTGAGGCCGACCTCTTCTGGCCACGGGATCCCACGATCCACCGTGACCAGACACGCACCACCCCCTGGCCGAAGCCGCAGTCCACCACCGCAGCACCACCGTAGCCACCACCACCGCAGCAACCAACGCCGCATCGCCAGGAGCAGCACCCAGATCAGAGCCGCTCGAGCGAAGCAGCTGAGCAGGAGCAGGCCGTCCACCCGCAGCACACCTCGCGCCTCGGAGAAACCAGCCAGTCGCTGCGCCCGACATGCGCCGGCCGCCGCCGCGCCGGGTAGTCGATCTGCGCCCCACGCACACATCCAGAGCCTCCGCGCGCATGTACGTCGTCCACGCCCGTCGTCCACGCCCAGGCCACGCCGGGAGATCGGTCCGAGGCCGCCGCCTCGGAGCCTCATCCACCACACCGAGCCACCAGCACAACCGCCAGCACCACCACGGTGCTCAGCAGCCGCCGAGAACCGGCGCCACCACGCCTGCCGGCAGCCATGGCCGAGACCCTACCGGCCAGAACCAGATCCAGATCAGATTGGACCGGAATAGGGCAGGGACCCTGGGCCGCCGCTACCGCAGGTCACACCACCGGACGAAGCACGCCCCACCACCGCAGCCAACGCACCGAGTCGCCGCCGGAGGTTCATCGCACCAAGCCGCCAAGAGCCCCGTCGGTGGAGCTCCACGCCGCCGCTAGAGGGGAGGGGGGAGCGCCCGGGAGAGACCCCGCCGCCACCGGCATTGCACGGGCTCCCTCCTGGCCCACAACCATTGGTCCCGGTTGGTGGCTTGAACCGGGACCACAGGCTTCCCTTTAGTCCTGGGTCATGCCACGAACCGGGACCAATGAGGTGCCTATATATACCCCTCGCCCGCGAGGAGAGCACTGCAGTGCTCTATTTTTCTCTGGACCGCGAGGGGAGGGCTTTGTGGTGCTCTAGCTCACCTCCTATGCACATGAGGTGTTTAATGAAATGCCCGAGCCACACTAGTTAAGCTTTCTCCTCTCGAAGCTCGACCTCAAAGCTCCATTTTCCTCGAGATTTGTCTAGGTTTAGCGGCCCGTCACGTCCCACTCCTGTCTTCACCGCCGTTGATCGCCCGCACCGATCTCGTCGTCGGCACCACCGTGGTGGGCCTCTTGTTCTTATCTTCTTTCTGATAGAAAAAATTCTTGTCTAATTTTCTTACTTTTATTATTGCTTGTTATTATATAGTGCCATGGTTTTGGTATCCACCCCCGTCGGCCCTCGTCCTGGCTATGATTTGGATGTGGTATATATTATCTTTTTATAACTATTTGGTTCATTTATTGTTTATGACAATTATGCCGACCAACGTGACATAGATTTTATTTGCCTAGGAGGTAGTTGAACCAGAAATTCCAACCGACCCTATTGTCGAGAGGTTAAATTTAGTTGAAGAAGAAAACAATTACTTGAAGGAAAAAAATAAAAAAATTGAGGAGGAGAAGATGATATTGGAGTTGCATGTTGCGGATGTCGTCGATGATCACAAGATCAAGATGGATGCAATGCGGTTGAAGATCAGAAAGATTAGAAAATATGCCATTCATACCGAGGCTTGGTATCATTATGCCGTTGGATCAATTGTTACCTCGGTTGCGATTATGATCGCATTTGTTTTTGCATTGAAATGTTTTACACAGTTTCAATGTATGGTTTAATTAATTAGATGCTCTGGAGAGCTATATGTTGTTAGATGAGAACTATGTATGTACTTTGGTTTTAATGTGATGATGAACTTCTATTAATTTGGTCACTTAATTATCTATTCATGATGTTCTGTAATGGTTTTTGACACACTTAATTATATATAATGCACGTAGATGAACCGGCAATGGATGTACGGTGACAGACACACCTCCGAGTACATTAAGGGCGTGCATGATTTTCTCGAAGTGGCTGAGGCAAATAAGCATAATGGTTTTATGTGTTGTCCATGCCCTAAATGTGGGAATATGAAGTCTTACTCTGACTGGAAAATCCTTCACACCCACCTGCTTTACAATGGTTTCATGCCACACTATAATGTTTGGACGAGGCACCGAGAAATAGGGGTTATGATGGAAGACGGTGAAGAAGAAGAGGACGATGACAACTATGTGCCCCTGAATACGGTGATGCTGCAACGGGGGAAGCTGCTGAAGATCAAGAGGAACCAGACGATGTGCCCAATGATGCTGCAACGGGGGAAGCTGCTGAAGATCATGAGGAACCAGACGATGTGCCCGATGATGATGATCTCCGCCGGTTAATTGTCGATACAAGGACGCAATGCGAAAGTCAAAAGGAGAAGCTGAAGTTCGATCGCATGTTAGAGGATCACAAACAAGGGCTGTACCCCAATTGCGAAGATGGCAACGCAAAGCTCGGTACCGTACTGGAATTGCTGCAGTGGAAGGCAGAGAATGCTGTGCCTGACAAAGGATTTGAGAAGCTACTGAAAATATTGAAGAAGAAGCTTCCAAAGGATAACGAATTGTCCGACAGTACATACGCAGCAAAGAAGGTCGTATGCCCTCTAGGATTGGAGGTGCAGAAGATACATGCATGCCCTAATGACTGCATCCTCTACCGCGGTGCGTACAAGGATCTGAACGCATGCCCGGTATGCGGTGCATTGCGGTATAAGATCAGACGAGATGACCCTGGTGATGTTGACGGCGAGCCCCCCAGGAAGAGGGTTCCTGCGAAGGTGATGTGGTATGCTCCTATAATACCACGGTTGAAACGTCTATTCAGAAACGAAGGGCATGCCAAGTTGATGCGATGGCACAGTGCGGACCGTAAGAAAGACGGGAAGTTGAGAGCACCCACTGACGGGTCGCAGTGGAGAAAAATTGAGAGAAAGTACTGGGATGAGTTTGCAAGTGACCCAAGGAACGTATGGTTTGGTTTAAGCGCGGATGGCATTAATCCTTTCGGGGAGCAGAGCAGCAATCACAGCACCTGGCACGTGACTCTATGTATGTATAACCTTCCTCCTTGGATGTGCATGAAGCGGAAGTTCATTATGAGGCCAATTCTCATCCAAGGCCCTAAGCAACCCGGCAACGACATTGATGTGTTCCTAAGGCCATTAGTTGAAGAAATTTTACAGTTGTGGAATGGAAACAGTGTACGTATGTGGGATGAGCACAAACAGGAGGAATTTAACCTGCACGCGTTGCTGTTTGTAACCATCAACGATTGGCCCGCTCTCACTAACCTTTCAGGACAAACAAACAAGGGATACCACGCATGCACGCACTGTTTAGAAGAAACTGAAAGTATATACCTGGACAAATGCAGGAAGAATGTGTACCTGGGCCATCGTCGATTTCTTCCGACCAACCATCAATGTCGAAAGAAAGGCAAGCATTTCAAAGGCGAGGCAGATCACCGGAAGAAGCCCGCCATGCGTACCGGTGATCACGTACTTGCTATGGTCAATGATTTACACGTAATCTTTGGAAAGGGTCCCGGTGGACTAGCTGTTCCGAATGACGCTGAGGGACACGCACCCATGTGGAAGAAGAAATCTATATTTTGGGACCTACCCTACTGGAAAGACCTAGAGGTTTGCTCTTCAATCGACGTGATGCACGTGACGAAGAACCTTTGCGTGAACCTGCTAGGCTTCTTGGGCGTGTATGGAAGACAAAAGATACACCTGAGGCACGGGAGGACCTGCAACGTTTGCACGAAAAAGACGGCATGCCTCCAAAGCAGTATAAAGGTCCTACCAGCTACGCTCTTACGAAAGAAGAGAAAGAAATCTTCTTTGAATGCCTGCTTAGTATGAAGGTCACGACTGGCTTCTCGTTGAATATAAAGGCAATAATAAATATGCCAGAGAAAAAGTTCCAGAACCTAAAGTCTCATGACTGCCACGTGATTATGACGCAATTGCTTCCGGTTGCATTGAGGGGGCTTCTATCGGAAAACGTCCGATTAGCCATTGTGAAGCTATGTGCATTCCTCAATGCAATCTCTCAAAAGGTGATCGATCCAGAAATCGTACCAAGGCTAAGGAGTGATGTGGTGCAATGTCTTGTCAATTTCGAGCTGGTGTTCCCACCATCCTTCTTCAATATCATGACGCACGTCCTAGTTCATCTAGTCGATGAGATTGTCATTTTGGGGCCCGTATTTCTACACAGTATGTTCCCCTTTGAGAGGTTCATGGGAGTCCTAAAGAAATATTTCTGTAACCGCGCTAGGCCAGAAGGAAGCATCTCCATGGGCCATCAAACAGAGGATGTCATTGGGTTTTGTGTTGACTTCATTCCTGGCCTTAAGAAGATAGGTCTCCCTAAATCGCGGTATGAGGGGAAACTGACTGGAAAAGGCACTCTTGGAAGAGACTCAATAATATGCAGGGACGGATATTCTTGGTCTCAAGCAAACTACACAGTTCTATAGAACTCTACCTTGGTGACCCCGTATGTCGATGAACACAAGAACAGTCTGCGCTCCAAACACCTGGAGCAGTGCGACGACTGGATTACATGTGAACACATCAGGACTTTCAGTAGTTGGTTGGAAACACGTCTCAGAGGTGACAACACTGTTTGTGATGAGCTGTACTTGTTGTCCAGGGGACCATCTTTGACTGTATTGACTTACAAAGGATACGAGATAAATGGGAATACATTTTACATGATCTCCCAAGATCAAAAGAGCACCAACCAAAACAGCGGTGTCCGCTTTGATGCAGCAACCGAGAGGGGACATGATTTTAAGGTCCCTTTGTTCAAGTGCAAATGGGTCAATCTGTTAGGAGGCGGGGTATAGGTAGACCCACAGTACGGAATGACAACAGTGGATCTCAACAATCTTGCGTATGCAGACGAATCGTTCATCCTAGCCAATGATGTGGCACAGGTTATCTATGTGAAGGACATGTCTACCAAACCGAGAAAAAGAAAAGATAAGGCAGCGAATACATCATACGATGAGCCAAAGCGCCACATAGTTCTTTCAGGAAAAAGGGCCATCGTGGGAGTGGAGGGCAAGATAGACATGTCTGAAGATTATGAAAAGTTTCATGAAATTTCTCCCTTCAAAGTCAAGGCTGACCCAAGCATCCTGATAAACGATGAAGATTATCCATGGTTACGGCGCAATAAGCAAATGACACAAACGAAGAAAAAGTGAAGACTTTCTCCCGCAACTTTGTAATAGACGAGTATGATACCATTGTCTGTTTTGTACATGCACATGCTATGTGGGTGAAATTATGATACCACGCCAACTTTCAACTTTTTCAGAGTTCATTTGAAATGCTTTAATGTTTTATGGTTCGGCCCTCGTAATACCATTATTCAAATTTTAAATATTCAAATTTGAAAACTAATGGCACTAACAGAAAGTTTATAATTTTTTCTAAAACTAATGGCACTAACAGAAAGTTTATAATTTTTCTGACCAAAAAGAAAAAAGAATTAAAAAATAAAGCAAAAAACAAAAGAAAATAAATAATGCAAAAAACAAAAAAAAACTGGAAAAAAACTATTTTATAGTAAAGTTAATCACAAACTTGTGATTCACACTAATGTGAAAGAATTCAAATTTTAACTACTTAAATTTGAAAACTAATGACACTAACAGAAACTTTATAAATTTTCTAAAACTAATGGCACTAACAGAAAGTTTATAATTTTTCTAAAACTAATGGCACTAACAGAAAGTTTATAATTTTTCTGACCTAAAAGCAAAAATAATTAAAAAATAAAGCAAAAAACAAAAGAAAATAAATAAAGCAAAATACAAAACAAAAAAACTAGAAAAAACTATTTTTATAGTAAAGTTAATCACAAACTTGTGATTCACACAAATTTCAAAGAATTCAAATTTTAACTACTTAAATTTGAAAACTAATGGCACTAACAGAAAATTTAAAAAATTTGTGACCTAAAAGAAAAATAATTAAAAATAAACTTTAACAAAATAAATAAAAATAAAACAATAAGTATTTTCTTGTAAGTAGAAATAAAATAAAATAAATAAAGCAACAAAGAAAACAAAAAAAGTGCCACCTACTGGGCCCCCACGGCCTGAATACGACTAGAAACCTACCATGGGCCAGGATTCAGGCCCGCAGGTGGCCCAGTAGGCCCACAGGCACACATCGTCTGGTTAGGCCCGAAAGCCTACAATTGAGAGGAGCTCGAGAGGGCGGGCGCAGCAGCGCTTATAAACCACTCTCGAGCTCTCTCAGCTAGCGAGGTGGTACAAAACTTTTGACGCCGGGCAGCACAAGGCCTTTGGTCCCGGTTGGTACCACCAACCGGGACTAAAGAGGGCATTGGTCCCGGTTCGTGGCACCAACTGGGACCAATGCTCCTCGCCCCTGGGCCATGACCATTAGTCCCGGTTTGTGCCAAAAACCGGGACTAAAGGGTTGGTCCTCGTTGCGAGCAGAGTTTAGTCCCACCTCACCAATCGAAGGGGGCTCACACCAATTTATAAGCCCTTCCCTCTCTGCCTTGTTGAGCTCCTCTCAAAGTGAAAATAGATGCCCTTATAGAGAAAAGTTTAACCTACATTCAGAGTGAATTTCTTTGAAATTCATACAAATTTACTATGAATTTAGGTTGAATTTTCTCTATAAGCGCATCTATGCTCATTTTTAGTAAGTTAATCACAAACTTGTGATTCACACAAATTTCAAAGAATTCAAATTTTAACTATCAAATTTGAAAACTAATGGCACTAACAGAAAGTTTATATTTTTTCTAAGACTAATGGCACTAACAGAAAGTTTATAATTTTGCTAACCTAAAAGCAAAAGGAATTAAAAATTAAAGCAAAAAACAAAAGAAAATAAATAATGCAAAAAAAACAAGAAAACAAGAAAAAAACTATTTTTATAGTAAAGTTAATCACAAACTTGTGATTCACACAAATTTCAAAGAATTCAAATTTTAACTATTCAAATTTGAAAACTAATGGCACTAACAAAAAGTTTATAATTTTTCTAAAACTAATGGCACTAACAGAAAGTTTATAATTTTGCCGACCTAAAAACAAAAAGAATTAAAAAATAAAGCAAAAACAAAAGAAAATAAATAATGCAGAAAACAAAACAAAAAAACTGGAAAAAACTATTTTTCTAGTAAAGTTAATCACAAACTTGTGATTCACATAAATTTCAAAGAATTTAAATTTTAACTATTCAAATTTGAAAACTAATGGTACTATGAGAAAGTTTATAATTTTTCTAAAACTAAAAGCAAAAAGAAAAAAAATAAAGCAAGAATCAAAAGAAAATAAATAATTCAAAAAACAAAACAAATACTGGAAAAAATAAAAATGCCACCTATTGGGCCACACGGCCTGCATACGACTAGAAACCCATCTGTACATGGGCCAGGATGCAGGCCCGCAGGCCCAATAGGCCCAACAAGGCAGTGACAAGGGTAGGCAAGTACTGCCTGCATATTAGAGAGGAGCTCAGCACCTGAGCCGCAACGCAGCTTATAAACAGGTGCTGAGCTCTCTCAGCTAGCGAGGTGGGACTAAACTTCCCACCGCACCGCGCCAGCGCAAGGCTCTTCGTCGCCGTCGCCCCTACCCCGAGCGCGCGCCCACTGCCCCGCCGCCGACCCCGCGGTCCTCCTCACCTTGGTCCGGCCGGCGCCCTCCCTAGCATTTTTTTTCATATATATGCTTGTTTTTTTCATATATATGCTTGTTTTTATATATATGGTGATATATATGCTTGTTATCATAATTGTTTTTGTTCATATATATATGTAATGATTTTCTTATAGAATATGATGTTTTTTTCATAGATGATCACATATATCATGTATGCACGGATGTGGATGAAATATGATGTTTTTTGTTCATAGAACATGATGTTTTTTTATTCACAGATTTTTTTTGTTCATGAGAGAGGCGGGGACGTCGAGGGATCATAGATGTATTTTTTCAGAATTTTCTATCGCGTATAGACGGATTTTAGACCACGGGAGCACCCCATCCCTATCGTTGCAAAAGTTGCTAAGTGATATTAAGAAGGAAGAAGAAGAAAAAGAAGGATAGGAAAAAGGAAAATAAGAAGAGGAAGAAAGAATAAGAGGAGAGGAAGAAGAGGAGAAATAAATAAGAAGAGGAAAAAAAGAAAAAAAAATAGAGGAGAAAAATAAAGGAATAGAGGAGAAGAAGAAAAAATAGAAATTTTTCTATTTTTTCTTCTTCTCCTCTATTCCTTTCTTCTTCTCCTCTTTTTCTCTTCGATCTTCTCCTCTATTCCTTTCTTCTTCTCCTTTTTTATTTCTTCTTCATTTCCTTATGTTTTATCGGGTCTGTCGTCGTCGATATACCCCTCCCGATAACTTCAAAACGTGGGGGGGTCGATATACCCCCTCCCCGATAATATTATTTTCCCATGTACGTATGTCGTGTGGATATAAACTCCCGATAACTTCAACACGTGGGGGGGGGGGTCGATATACCCTCTCCCGATAACTTCAACACGAGGGGGGGGGGGGTTGATATACCCCCTCCCGATAACTTCAACACGTGGGGGGAGGGGTCGATATACCCCCTCCCCGATAATATTATTTTCCCATGTACGTATGTCGTCGTTGTCGATATAAACCCCTCCCGATAACTTCAACACGTGGGGGGGGTCGATATACCCCCTCCCGATAACTTCAACATGTGGGGGGGTCGATATACCACCTCCCCGATAATATTATTTTCCCATGTACATATGTCGTCGTTGTCGATATAACCCCCTCCCGATAACTTCAACATGAGGGGGGGTCGATATACCCCCTCCCCGATAATATTATTTTCCCATGTACGCATGTCGTGTCGATATAAACTCCCGATAACGTCAACACGTGGGGGGGGGTCGATATACCCCCTCCCGATAACTTCAACACGAGGGGGGTTCGATATACCCCGTGTCCCGATAACTTCAACACGAGGGGGGTCGACCTACCCCCTCCCCGATAACATTATTTTCCCATGTATGTATGTCGTTGTTGTCGATATAACCCCCTCCCGGATAACTTCGACCGTGATAACTTATACCACGGGAGCACCCCCCCCCGGCCCTCTCGCTCGACCAAAACTCTCGAGGACACCCAAACCCTAGAAAAAAATGATGTCGGTCTCCTACTCCCTCCCGCCGCGCCCCTACCCTTGAAGCGTTGCCGAGGCCACCCCAAACCCGGAATAAGCTAGGTCTACATTTTCCACTAATATATCCACATGCTGTCATGTTTGTGTAATAATTGCCATGTTGTAATATTTGCGGAAACAATGGAGTTCGGACGAGTCGAGGAACAAGAACAAGTGTTGGGGGACATAATCTTAGCCGGAGGTGATGTCATGTCGTATCTTAACGACAATGATGGTCTCGAAGCAGAACAGGGTGAAGAAGAAGCAGGCTACGGTGATCGAAGAATGGAGGAGGAAACACATGATTATGATGGCTCCAGTGACCCAACGCTGGTGCAAGAAGGAGCCCGTGGTGACGGCTCCGGTGACCGAACAGAGTCCAGCCAAGTAAATATATTAGTTAAGCCTGTGATGACTAGCTAATTGATGCATTCATTGTTTTGGTAGGTACACATATTAATTAACTCTCGTCTAATTCTTATTTTTTTAGCCCTCCGGATTGAGCACAACTTTGGTAAAGAGATGAGGCCCAAAGAAAAAGTTGCGCTCAGATGAAAGGTTTGAGATCACAGAAATCGCGCACGATGGCATGCCGATTGAACCCATCCGGACAAAGGAAGCATTTTCTGCTCAGTGTGGGGTTTTTGTTAGGGACAAGATCCCGATCAGCACCCAGCAATGGTATAAGCCTAAGAACGAAGACCCTGAGGTGTCTTATGTCAATGATATGCAGAAAGATGATCTTTGGACTGAGCTGAAGGCAAATTTCACCCTACCGCCAGAGGAGGATTCGGAGAAGCCAGTTAAAGAGCAATTAATCAAGCCTCGTGCTCTTAAGAATATGGCAGAGCTATTCAGGAGGTGGAAGAAAGAGCTGAAAACATTTGTCGACAATGAGGAGACACCAGAATTCATCGGCAGATATGAGAAGATTAGAGATCACTGGCCCGCATTTGTGGCCTACAAGACATCAGAAAAGAGTAAAAAGATGTCGGCGACAAACAAGAAAAATGTTAAAAAGAAGAAGCTTCACCATCGCACGGGGTCAGGTTACTACCTCAAAGCCCGGCCTAAGTGGGCCAAGGCTGAGAATGATCTGCATGATAAAGGGATTGAACCAGAGACAATGAACTGGCTAGACCGTTGCCGGACTTGGTTCTTTGGGGCTGGAGGAACCGTGGACCCTGTATCAGGGAAATGCGTTTAGACGGACGAGCAAATGAACATACCAGTCAAGAAGCTAAAGCACTATATCGATGCAGTGCAGCAAGGGACGTTCGTTCCAGACAGAGAGAACGACGAGCTCACAATGGCCCTCGGGAATCCTGAGCACCCTGGACGGACACGAGGCACGCCAGGCTCCGTTCCATGGAAGGCTGGTTTTCCGGACGCAGGCGGTTACAAATGCCAGGAGAGGAGGAAAAAAGTGCAGCAGACCCAAATGCAGGCGCTGCACACAAGGGTACAAGCGATAGAGGAACGAGAAGCAAATTGCAGCAAACGAACTGCGGAAGCTTCCCTCGAAGCTACCCCGCCATCTCAGCGGAGAAGCAGCGTGGCTTCCACCGAGATGCTTCAGCCGAAGCATGTCTTGACGGCTCCTGCCAGGTATCCTGTGGATGCTATCACAGAGTCTCAAAATTGCCACCTTATGACGCAATGGATGAATTTGCAGGTCAAGGCGGCTGTTGGCTCTGTTTTTCCTACTGAACCCGGCGCAACTTTTCACTGCCGGCCGATTCCAGAAGGATATGCTAGGGTGATGGTGGATGAAATAACGGAGGGATTTGAGGACCTCCAGCTTGACCACCCTATTGGTGAAGGGGAGACTCGGCTGGGTTCTGCTCTGAAGACTCCATGCCTATGGCGGAAGGAGGTCATCAACCTTCCGAACTGGACGCCTCCGCTTCCTCCTCCTCGTCCGGAGAGTCAGGGCACTCCGCCTCCTCCTCCGGCGAGTGACGATCAGGGCACTCGGCCTCCTTCTCCGGCGCGTGGCAGCACTCCGCCTCCTTCTCCGCCTGCGCCGGCGCGCCCGAGCAGTCAGTCTCCTCCTTCTCCGCCTCGTCAGCAAGGGCGGAAGAGACCCTCCGTCGCTCCGGCTGCTCCGGCGCGTCGTAGTCCTTCTCCTCCACCTTGTAAGCAAGGAAAGAAGACAGCCGCAGCCGCTCCGTCTGCTCTGCCGGCGTCTAGCAGTACAGCCAGAGGCGGGAGGCAATACATATTCGGTCCTTCTCTAAAGACTCCAGAGAAGTTACCATACGAGAGGATCCCGGAGGAGAATGCCAAGATCACGCGAGCCGAAGTGAGGAACTTCTTTGAAGGGGTGAAAGCAAAGAAACATCCACCTCCGGAGGAGAAGGTAGATCCGGTGAAAGCGAAGCGCAATCTGGCTGCCCTGAAAAAACTAGCAAAGTCTCCGCCGAAAGGCAACTATGAGCGCATTATTGAAAAGTCATTTGTCGAAGCGGAGCGGTCGGGAAGTACTGTCAGTGATCAAAGCTTAAAAGAACGACGAGATGGGAAAAAAATTGCCCGGCTCGGCGAACAAGCGAACCAATCGTGCCCCCGCTCAAGGTGCCTAGTAATGATCTGAGGATGGTGCCCGGTTATAGCAATCTTGGAGATTACCTGCCCGACGATGTACATTATGAGTTCTTGGAGGTGGAGGAACACAAATATGAGTACGGGAAGCCTCTCGTCAAAGATGAAACATCTCTAACAACGATGATGCGAAGATTCCATGATTGGTACATGAAAACCTGCAGAGAGTTTGGGGGGAGGAATACTTTGACGCTGAGAGTTAGAGAGGAGCATGACCTCGTTGGAATTGAACTGTTGAATGTTCCATTTGAGGAGTTCTTCCAGTTTTTCAATCAAAAGGCCCTCGATAAAGCAACGGTCACTTGCTACTGTCTGTAAGTAGTACTACTTCTGTCATTAATTAGTCGCTCTATATAGGTCAGCTCATTCATTGCATGTATTTATAATTATCCTCACTATATTATGCAGATTGAAGATCGTCGAATTGAAGAAAAGACAAATCGGTGATATTGGGTTCATTAACACAAATCTCATAGATGCAACTGAGGTTAAATATCGTGCCGAAGATATCGAGGCCAACTTGCTATGATCGTTGGCAATAAATGAAAACAAAGATATAATACTCTTTCCTTACAACTTCAAGTGAGTGTTACTGTGTTGTGCATATTCGGTTTCCCTTATTAGTCCAGGTTGTAGTAATGTAATTGATGAGTTATGCATGCGTGCACAGGTTCCACTATATTCTCCTAGAGATTAAGCTTGAGCAGGGACTAGTAACCGTCTTAGACTCGAGACGAAAAGATCCCCAGGACTATGCGGACATGACTCAAATGCTCGAGAAGTAAGTTAAATCGATCATTATCCACCATATCAGCAACTTTGTTCATTTCCTCATATCAAGTAATTGTTTTCTTTGTCTGGCAGGGTTTGGAGAAAATTCACCAAAAAAGCTCCGGGACTGCCGAAGAAGCTGCAATTTAGACACCCGAAAGTAAGTACTATAGTAACATGTTCCCGCATCTCCTAGTGATTCAAGTGCTAGTTTCATCAATACCATTTGGCATGCTTGCTTATCAGTTTGATTGACCTCTATTTCTTGTAAAGTGGTTGTGGCAGGAACAAGGGAATGATTTCTGTGGATACTACGTTTGCGAGTCCATCCGCCACATGACCTGTGAACGGGGGTACTCTGACGAACAATATGAAGTGCGTAGGAATAATATTCACAATTTTATTTTATTACCATCATTTGTGTTGAGTTTCAATTGTTCACATATATATATATATATGTATTGACCCCCTTCTTCAAATTAGATCTTTTGGATGCGGGATGAACTCCTAGCACTAGATCGTATGCGAGAAATTCAAGAGGAATTGGCGGCATTCCTCCTTGACCACGTGATCGCTGAAGACGAAGAATACTATGTGGATCCTGTGTTTGTATATAATTAGGAGATTATATTGTAAGAGATAATTATTGTATATATGTAGCCGGTAGTGTCGGATAGATATACGAGAACTTGTTGTTCGACCAATCTCTCGGAGAAGGAGAGGTGGTCGATATCACTTATCTCTGTATGCATATATGTTTATGACGATCTTCTGTTTCCTTCATTTGCTTACTAGCTAGCTAGCGTGTCTTGTCCTCTCTATACGTATGTATAGTACGTAGCGTCGACCAAGCACGGACATAAGAGAGGACACTTCTCTCTATTAATTAGCTAGCTAACACAAGATATGAAACACCTAAATTAACCTCCCAAAACCCCCATCCCCCCCTTTCAAAAAAAAAACAAAAACCTCAGCCCCTGAAAGGCTGATGCGTGGATGCCTATTGGTCCCGGTTGGTGCCACCAACCGGGACCAAAGGCCCTCCTGCCTGGGCTCGGCGCACCGGCCACATGGAGGCCCATCTGTCCCGGTTCCTGTTTGAACAGGGCATTAGTAACGACAAAAGACCTTTTTTCCACACCGCCGGCTGCAACCCCATCCAGCTTCGGTTCCGCGTGGAGGTCGAGATCGCCGGGGTTCTCGGTCAGGCATGGCACCGCTCCGTCGTGGAAACCATGCTAGTGCCGTTCCTCGACGTCGAGCATCTCCACCCCGCCACACACGACTGCTCGGACATGTCCCGCTTCAGGTTCTCGGCCTGGACGGCCAACCCCGACGCCATCCCCCGCTCCTCTAATCTGCTGCTCCCAGAGCCGGACGTCGTCGACGACGGCGTCGACCCTAACCGTGCCGAGCGGTTCTCCCGCCATATGTTGCGCAAGCCCGTCGAGATCTTCGTTACCCTCTCCGAAGACTACCGCCGCCCGGTGCCTGCGCCGGCCGCGCCTTCCCCCTCTGACACCAACGGCGATGGCGGCCCTGACCGCCCTTCCCCACCCCTTCCTCCAAAGTGGCCGCAGCGTCACACGTTTCCCCGACGTCTGTCATGCCTCTCCTCCGGCACCCCTCCCACGCTGGGGAACATCGGCCCCCAGCACCACTGCCGTGGAATGCATCCTCCGTTCCGCGGCTGGCATCGCATCCTGGGGGCCCACCCGCCCGCGCGAACCGCACCTGCTGCTGCCCCCCTGGCACAACAGCTCTCCGACAGGCGCGCCGGGGACCCGCCGGCGCCCCCACCCCAGCCGTCACCCTTGACGCAGTCACCGCCCCAGGACAATGCCACGCCCTGCCCCACCCCTAGCGCGGCCAACTGCCGCCAACTGGCGACCGACACCTGCACCTCCCACCCGATCTTTGGATCCCCTGCGGCCTTGTCCATCCCGCCTGTCGCACGGCCCGACAAAGCCGCGCCCGCAGCCGTCACCGTTGGCCCATGCACGACTGGCTGCGCCAATCCCAGCCCGTCTGCATGCCCCAGGCCCACCACGCCCTGCTCGCCTACTCCTGTTCCTGTCGGGTCGCCTGCTGCTGTGACCACAGCGACCGCCTCGCCCGCCCTTGTGATCAACGAGCCAATCAGCGGGGAGGATGCGGATCCACCCCCATCAGGGCCCACCCATCCGTGAAGGACCAATCAGCGCTCGCGCCAACCGCCACGCCATGCAGCACCCTCGCCCTACAGATCGATGTGCAGCCCGATCGGACGGCTGGGTCCGCCCTGGAGCGTTTCGTCTCCCCTATCCAGCCCGCCCCAGCGCCCATTCTGTCCCTCCGCCACCGCCGCGCCGACGCCGAAACGAGGTGCCCCTCAACTTCATGCCACGACGGAGCAACCGCATCACCAGGGCGGACCGGGGCTACGACTCTGAGATGAAGGCCAAGTGATGTCTACTACACAACCTTCTTCTTGTAGATGTTGTTGGGCCTCCAAGTGCAGAGGTTTGTAGGACAGTAGCAAATTTCCCTCAAGTGGATGACCTAAGGTTTATCAATCCGTAGGAGGCGTAGGATGAAGATGGTCTCTCTCAAACAACCCTGCAACCAAATAACAAAGAGTCTCTTGTGTCCCCAACACACCCAATACAATGGTAAATTGTATAGCTGCACTAGTTCGGCGAAGAGATGGTGATACAAGTGGTATATGGATAGTAGATAAATGTATTTGTAATCTAAAATAATAAAAGTGAGCGTAAACGGTATTGCAATGCTAGGAAACAAGGCCTAGGGTTCATACTTTCGCTAGTGTAAGTTCCCTCAACAATACTAACATAATTGGATCACATAACTATCCCTCAACATGCAACAAAGAGTCACTCCAAAGTCACTAATAGCGGAGAACGAACGAAGAGATTATGGTAGGGTACGAAACCACATCAAAGTTATTCTTTCCAATCAATCCGTTGGGCTATTCCTATAAGTGTCACAAACAGCCCTAGAGTTCGTACTAGAATAACACCTTAAGACACAAATCAACCAAAACCCTAATGTCACCTAGATACTCCAATGTCACCTCAAGTATCCGTGGGTATGATTATACGATATGCGTCACACAATCTCAGATTCATCTATTCAACCAACACATAGAACCTCAAAGAGTGGCCCAAAGTTTCTACCGGAGAATCACGACGAAAACGTGTGCCAACCCCTATGCATAGGTGCATGGGTGGAACCCGCAAGTTGATCACCAAAACATACATCAAGTGAATCACATGATATCCCGTTGTCACCACAGATATCCACGATAAGACATACATCAAGTGTTCTCAAATCTTTAAAGACTCAATCCGATAAGATAACTCCAAAGGGGAAACTCAATTCATTACAAGAGAGAAGAGGGGGATGAGAAACATAAGATCCAACTATAATAGCAAAGCTCGCGATACATCAAGATCGTACCACCTCAAGAACACGAGAGAGAGAGAGAGAGATCAAACACATAGCTACTAGTACATACCCTGAGCCCTGAGGGAGAACTACTCCCTCCTTGTCATGGAGAGCACCGAGATGATGAAGATGGCCACCGGAGAGGGATTGCCCCCTCCGGCAGGGTGCCGGAATGGGTCTAGATTGGCTTTCGGTGGCTACGAAGGCTTCTGGCGGCAGAACTCCCAATCTATTGTCTGTTTTGGAAGTTTTAGGATACGTAGGTATATATGGGTGCAGGAAGTATGTCGGTGGAGCTTCGGGAGCCCCACAAGGCAGGGGGCGTGCCCTAGGGGGGGCGCCCCCACCCTCGTGAGCACCTCCCTTGGATCCTGACATGGGGTCCAAGTCCATCCAGTAGCTTTCCTTCAACAAATCCCTTCTCTAGTTGATTTCGTTCCTTTTCGACTCCGTTTGATATTCCTTTTCTTCAAAACACTGAAATAGGCAAAAATACAGCAATTCTGGGCTGGGCCTCCGGTTAATAGGTTAGTCCCAAAAATAATATAAAAGTGGATAATAAAGCCCAATATTTCCCAAAACACTAGATAACATAGCATGGATCAATCAAAAATTATAGATACGTTTGAGACGTATCAAGCATCCCCAAGCTTAATTCCTGCTTGTCCTCGAGTAGGTAAATGATAAAAACAGATTTTTTGATGCAGAGTGCTACTTGGCATAATTTCAATGTAATTCTTCTTAATTTTGGTATGAATATTCAGATCCGAAAGATTCAAGACAAAAGTTTAACATTTACATAAAAACAATAATACTTCAAGCATACTAACTAAGCAATCATGTCTTCTCAAAATAACATGGCTAAAGAAAGCTATCCCTACAAAATCATATAGTCTGGCTATGCTCTATCTTCACCACACAAAATATTTAAATCATGCACAACCCCGATGACAAGCCAAGCAATTGTTTCATACTTTTGATGTTCTCAAACTTTTTCAATCTTCACGCAATACATTAGCGTGAGCGATGGATATAACACTATAGGTGGAATAGAGTGGTGGTTGTGGGGAAGACAAAAAGGGAGAAGATAGTCTCACATCAACTAGGCATATTAACGGGCTATGGAGATGCCCATCAATAGATATCAATGTGAGTGAGTAGGGATTGCCATGCAACGGATGCACTAGAGCTACAAGTATATGAAAGCTCAACAAAAGAATCTAAGTGGGTGTGCATCCAACTTGCTTGCTCATGAAGACCTAGGGCATTTTGAGGAAGCCCATCATTGGAATATACAAGCCAAGTAGTATAATGAAAATTTCCCACTAGTATTTGAAAGTGATAACATAGGAGACTCTCTATCATGAATATCATGGTGCTACTTTGAAGCACAAGTGTGGTAAAAGGATAGTAACATTTTCCCTTCTCTATTTTTCTCTCATTTTTTTATTTGGGCCTTTTTCTTTTTTATGGCCTCTTTTATTTCTCTTCCTTTTTTTCATCCGGAGTCTCATCCCGACTTGTGGGGGAATCACAGTCTCCATCATCCTTTCTTCACTGGGACAATGCTCTAATAATGATGATCATCACACTTTTATTTTTCTTACAACTCAAGAATTACAACTCGATACTTAGAACAAAATATGAATCTATATGAATGCCTCCGGCGGTGTATCGGGATATGCAATAATGCATGAGTGACATGTATGAAAGAATTATGAATGGTGGCTTTGCCACAAATACGATGTCAACTACATGATCATGCTAAGCAATATGACAATGATGGAGTGTGTCATAATAACGGAACGGTGGAAAGTTGCATGGCAATATATCTCGGAATGGCTATGGAAATGCCATAATAGGTAGGTATGGTGGCTGTTTTGAGGAAGGTATATGGTGGGTGTATGATATCGATGAAAGGTGCGCGGTATTAGAGAGGCTAGCAATGGTGGAAGGCTGAGAGTGCATATGATCCATGGACTCAACATTAGTCATAAAGAACTCATATACTTATTGCAAAAATCTACAAGTTATCAAAGCAAAGTATTACGCGCATGCTCCTAGGGGGATAGATTGGTAGGAAAAGACCATCGCTCGTCCCCGACCGCCACTCATGAGGAAGACAATCAATAAATAAATCATGCTCCGACTTCATCACACAACGGTTCACCATACATGCATGCTACGGGAATCACAAGCTTCAACACAAGTATTTCTCAAATTCACAACTACTCAACTAGCATGACTCTAATATCACCATCTCCATATCTCAAAACAATTATCAAGTATCAAACTTCTCATAGTATTCAACACACTCATAAGAGAACACTACAAAAAAAGACACATCCGTGACATTTTGGGCCGAACGAAATTTTTTCTGTCATACATATGACACTTCTATGACGATAATTGTGACAAAACCCGGTATCAAAATAGATGTGGTGGGCTCCTACTTCTATGACAAAAAATCATGACAGAAAATGGGCTTTTCGTCCTGGGCGGGCCGGAGACGCGGCTGCATGACATTCTTTGGGCCATCCATGACGGAAGACACCGTGGTAGAAGCGAGG
Source organism: Triticum urartu (assembly GCF_003073215.2). Classification (NCBI taxonomy): domain Eukaryota; kingdom Viridiplantae; phylum Streptophyta; class Magnoliopsida; order Poales; family Poaceae; genus Triticum; species Triticum urartu. The sequence goes on along the minus strand of NC_053028.1, from coordinate 633,197,995 downwards.
GGGAGGAAAATTTCGGGGAGTTCCAGGTTACGGTGGGAGGTCGGGGGCCGAGCGATGCGCGTTTCTCTCGTACACGTACGCACGTGTGTGCGAGGCATTGGCTCTAACTGAACCCGAGTGAGGCGTTGGGCTCTAACTGAACCCGAGCGATTGCACTGCAGGCTACGCGTTACTGAACCCGAGCGATCGATCGATGGCTGTTAACTGAACCCGATCGAGCAATTCCTTCGCTACTGCTGCTAACTGAAGCCGATCGATGGAATGAACAGTGAGCGTTGCGGGGGGGGTGGATGAACAGTCAGCGGTGGCGTTGCCTCTGTATGAACAGGACCCCGTGGTGTGGAGGGCTGGATGAACAGTAGACGGTGGAGGGGTGCCCATGGAGGGGTGGTTGAACAGGACCCCGTGGTGTGGAGGGCTGGATAAACAGTAGACGGTGGAGGGGTGGTTGAATAGTAGCCGGTGGAGTAGCGCGCGGTGGAGGCTGGATGAACATGAGCCCATGGAGGCTGGATGAACAGCAGCCCATGAAGGCTGGAGGAGGTCGACAGTGGAGATGAACAGTATCCCGTGGAGTCCTATTTTGCGGTACGCCACACCCCTCCCGATGAACAGGACCCCCGTTTCGACCGTAGCACTCCAACACAAGTCCGTTTCGTCCGTTTTGCGGTACGCCACACCCCTCCCGATCAACAGGACCCCCGTTTCGACCGTAGGAGGTCTGTTTCCTCCGTTTTGCGGTACGCCAGACCCCTCCCGATGAACAGGATCCCATTTCGAACGTGGCCGATCGAACACAAGGCCGTTTCCTCCGTTCTGCGGTACGCCAAGCCTCATTTCCATCGCCTGTTCCGTCCAAGCCCTCCCGATGAACACGACGCATTCCGTTGCCTCCCCATGAACACGACGCATTCCGTTGCCCCCATGAACACGACACATTCCGTTGCCTTCCCATGAACACGACGACGACGTTGTTTCTCTGTTCCGACCCAGCCATGTACACGAGCCCTGGCCGTACGTATGCGTGAGTAGGCGTTCGAGACCCCGCCCGTATGTACACATACATGGCCGTATTTTCTTTCTTGCACCCTGGCCGCTCTACATACGTGTACATGCTACGTGCATGCCTCTACTACGACACGTGCACGCCTCTACATCGACCAGTATATATGTACGTACACGTTCGCGACCAGAATGACAACGCTACGTACGCTTCGACCAGGTGGGTCCCGACTGTCAGGCACTTCCTTGCGTGCGGAGATGTAGCTGGTGGGTCCCAGTAGTCAGGGGGGCGAAATACGGTGGCCCGTCCGGTGGGTCCCCGCTGTCAGGTGGAGGAATAATTATTTTGCACGTAATAAGGAGGTACTTCCTTGCTGCGGCCGTGGACCCAGCTGTCAGCCTCTCCACGTATAGTCCACGTCTGATGGAAGCCGTTCCTTGACCACGTTGACCATGCCACGCCGAGAGCACCAGGGCAGTGGATGACGGCGAGGCCTAGGAAGGGGACGACGCGGAGCCGGGGAAGACGCGATAGTGGATGCCCACGCGTAGAGGAGTACGAGGGTTCACTGGTTCGCTGCGGTGTGAGGCTGTCGTCGCCGCAGAATAACAGGGGGTGTGGGTGAGTAGAGGGATGGCCTGGCCAGCGATGGGAGTAGTAGGGGGCGGTGAGGCCTCCGCCGCATCGCAGCCGGCCACGGGAGGCAGGAGCATGAGGCACGATCGGCGCTGGTTTGGGCGGGTGGAGCAAGAAGACCAGAGGTTGAATAAGCACTACGGATGTTGGATGGACATCGTACGGTCACTGGAGCTAGAATCGTGCAGATTGACTAAGTTGACAAAGCCCTCCGTCCCCGTCAACTTAGTAGGCCCACAAGTCAGCCTCCCACCAAGGTGGGTCCCAGCTAGCACGGGGTATTCATTTTTTTGAGCGTAATAAGGAGGCACTTCCTTGCGTGCGAAGATATAGCTGGTGGGTCCGAGCTGTCAGCGGCGGTAACGTTTTTTCGTGAAATACAGAGGCCCTTTCGGTGGGTCCCTGATGTCAGGTGGAGGAATCATTATTTTGCGCGTAATAAGGAGGCATTTCCTTGCGTGCGACCGTGGACCCAGCTGTCGGCCTCTCCATGTACAGTCCACTTCAGATGCATGTCGGTCGTTGACCATGTTGACCAGGCCGCGCCGAGAGCACCAAGGCGGTGGACGACGGCGAGGACTAGGAAGGGAACGACACGAAGACAGGGAAGACTCGGCTGTTGTTTCCCACGCGGAGGGGAGTATGACTGTCCGAGGGTTTACTGGTTCGTCTGCCGTCGCCGGAGAATAACAGCAGGTGTGGGTGAGTAGAGGGATGGCTAGGCCAGCGATGGTAGTACGGTGGGGCGGTGAGGCCTGCGCGGCAGCACAGCCGGCCGCAGGGAGGAGGGAGCAAGCAGTCCCGCCGGCTCTTGTTTGAGCGGCTGGAGCAGGAAGAGCAGAGATTGAAGAAGCACGACGGCCGTTCTATGGACATCCAACAGTCACTGCTTGTGCGTCAACCTTTTTTTAGGAAATCCTCAAATCTGTGGAAAACAGCATACAGCCCATCTGCCATTATTTCTAATAATTTACAGCGCATTTGCTAATTCTTAAGGTTTGTTTTGGAGCCCATATTCTTTTTATTAGCATTACAACCCATATTGTGGCCACGGTTAAAAAATTAACGAAATTTTGCATATTTCGGTACAGTCCGAAGTGTTTTTAATCCCAAAATTTCGACTCACATTCAAACTGATTTTAAAAATAAATGTATATCAATATAAAATCCAACAAATTCTCCACGCACAAAAATTAATGTAATTTAAAATCTCAAAATGAAAAAATATATTTTAAACTAATTGCCGGTTTGATGTGTTTTAAAAATGTACATCCCATTTCTCATTACTGATGGGCCATTTTCTCGGCCAGCCGAATGAAGCTCTGCTCGTCTTGAAAGATTTGCAGCCCAATAGGCCTGACAAAGTGACTTACTTGGGAAATCACAAAAAAACTGGGCTGTGGCTGTGCACCCAGCTGTCAGCCTCCACTACTAGGAAAAGGCCTACTAATGACGCACCAGTTTTGCCTACTAATGGCGCATCACTGGTGCGCCATTAGTATCACGCCACTAGTATTTATTACTAATGGCACACCACTGGCGCGTCATTAGTATCTGGTATACTAATGGTGCACCACCCAGTGCGCCATTAGTATATAACACCATGCACCATTAGTATGCCTCCCAGGGGCCATATTTAACCATGTGCTTTGGCACACTAATGGTGCACTGCGGATGGATGCGCCATTAGTATACTTGGCATACTAATGGCGCACTCTTTGGTGATGCGCCATTAGTATACTTTGGCATACTAATGGCGCACTCGGTAGTGATGCGCCATTAGTATGAATATTAGGTTTTTTTTACTTTTCTGATTTTTACACAGGTTACAAAATATATTATGTGGCAGAATATAGACAGTAGCACACAGTAACAGCAGATTCATCGAATACAATAGAAGATTAGTCTCCGAATGAAATTCATCATATTAGTCTCTGAATTCAAAAGACCGAACAAAGATAAAACATTACAAGTCTCGAGATCGCGAGTATCGAGTTTGCCTTCACATTACAAGTCGATATCGATCATCTAAACTACCATCACATAGAAGAGAGTTGCGGTCATCACGATGAGCATCATCGTGACGAAACTGGTCTTCATCCAGTTCCTCCAACGCTCCCTCCTCTCTCCCGCTAGATAGCGGGCGTATCTAGATTCCGCCTCCGCCCTAGTGGTGTACCCTTTGTAACTGTTACCGCTGAAACGGTGAACCTGTCTCCGACACTCCTCCCAGTCATCGTAGACTCCGGGAACCTTACCCTTGTACACGACATACGACGTCATCTCTATGCACAAGCCAAACAACAGACAATACATACATGAGCAATATATAAGTATGCAACAAAAGGATCGGAAGAGAAAAGCAAGACATTAATAGCACGATTCATGGTCCTACTAATAAATAGCATCGATTACATCTAAGTTGAACGACTGTCCAAACCAAAGAGACATACAATTCATTAAAGTTTAATTACAACATGAGCCAATCAATGTTTCAGAACTACACATCACTACTTTTGACTCGACTCATGGACAGGAGCGTGGATGAAGCCGCCGTCTGTCGTGATGGTCATGAAATCGCGGGTGTTCTCAGCCTGCATTTGTAGCATTCCGTCTATCTCAATGTTGGACGATTGATATCTGAGGAAGAACTGCCCCGAGGTATGAAGGACATCTTGATGGATGATGTCTGCAAACTCCGATTGGATGCGAAAGAATTCTTGTCTGATGTCCGCGTCCTGGATTGCCGACAAGCTCGCGACCCAATATTTGAGATTATTTGGTAGCAGAAGGTGATGATGGTCCCTTACGATCGCCCGCATGTGATGGAGGGTGTAGTAGGCATCCTTCTGACCGCCAGGCGGCTGCTTGATGCAGCAGAACGTCGTATTGTGGGCGAACACGTGCTTGCCGTACTTACGAACTGCCCTGGTGAAGGTGCCTCCAGATTTGGCGTAGCCGGGGAGAACATCATCAAGAACTTTCTTGATATTTGTGTAGTCTATCTTGGAGTTACGGTTCGGGTCAAAATACGTGGCCATGGAATATTTCGGGCTTAAGAGGATGAGTGTGCAATGTGTGTCACTGCACAGAACACAGAATGTTAGAAAAAAAAGAACGATCGAAATCTAAGAAATCATATGTTACGGGGCGGTTAAGGGATGACTTACTCGAGAAAGTAAGCCACAAGGAAGTTATCCTTATCTGGGTTTGCCAGAATGACGTCTTCGAGGTGTGAACTCGTGACTTGGCGGTCCCCAGCGCTGCTCAAGAGCTTGGCACGCATGTAGAAGGGGTCGACGATCACGATGTCCAGGGTCTTGTCTCTAATGATCCGCATCTCCATACTCAGCGAAAATAGCCGAACGAAGGTGTAGTGCAGCGGATGAAGGTTGAACATAGCAAAGATGTCATCAAATCGTAGGACGATCGTACCCCCGATGGCGCCATCCACAATGCCCTTGCCCTCTGGCACCTTGGCCATGAAACCAGGTATGCCACATCATTCTCTCTGAGACGCCGCTTCTCCAAAGAAAGAACACTGTCGCGCAGACTCCGCATAGCACCGGTTGCAGCATTCAGCATATTTGTCGGTAGCATCGCCCTACCCGCCACATGCACCCTCCTCGAGATATCCTTAGGTGAAGGTGTCCCGTCCTGAGCACGGATCGTACTCGGTGCCGGCTGGCTCGCACCGGCGGCCTTTTTAGTCTGCCGTTTCCGGCCCTTCTTCTTGATCTGCTGTAATGGGACCGAGTTTCGCTCACAGACCGCCTTCTTGAGCGTGTTGGGGCTGATAATATTTGGCACCTCCGCTATCTGAGGCTCAGTGAAGGCGGCAGCTGGAGGCGTCTCCTCAGAACTGAACGCCAGACGACGCCTGTTGCAATTGGGTTTCTCCGCCGTACCAGCTAGATCGTGATCGTCTTGTTTGGGTTCTTGAGAAGGAGGCCCACAGAACTCGTCACCATACCCATGTTCGGCAAAGTACTTATCGACGTTGGTAAATGTACCATCGTCGTTGTCGTCGTCGTCCGGATCCTGTGCCATATGCATGTCCGGATCCTGTGCCATAGGGATGTCCGGCATGTCCGGTAGCGTTGCGGCGTTCTTGCCATGGCTTGGCGCCGGCACGACTAGCGGTCTTGTCTGTGGGGTGGTGTCCCCCGCCCCCAAACGAATCTAGCTCTTCGGCCAAAGCAGGGGCCAGCTTACGCAGGCGCTGAGAGTCATCTCATCTTCTTCGTCGGCCCCAGCGGGTCGAATCGGTGGTAACAGCTCATCGCAGCCTGGCAGCACCCGAACCACTTCAACCCTAATACGTTGTGGGTGGCATCGGATTACCGTGGAACACGGGGTTGCCCGGTTGAACGATTTTGCCCTTGGCGACATCGACCAACTCGCCGCCCACGAAGTGCAGGAGAGTGCGAGGAACGTCGTCGGCGCCTGCGAAAACATGTAGGGCGTCAAGGATGCCCAGTCAAAGGCAAGGAGATGAAGTCCTTGGCCGAGAGGCTTAGTTACCATGATGCCGTCGAGCTCGGCTAATGTCGAGGCACCGCCAATGGCGGGCGTGCAACTGACGGAGGGGCCGCTTGCTGGCGAGGTGCCGGCCAGCGTACACCCGGGTGCATTAAGCTCCAATGCCGGCGTCGGAGACACCAATACAGCCGCCGCCGGAGGCACCAATGGCGCAGCCGCCGTAGACACCAATACAGCCGCCGCCGGAGACACCAATGGCGCCGCCTGCGCGTTGTGCGAGTTGCTGGCCGTGAAGCTGGGAATCGGGGGCGGCCCCTGTTGGCCACCCGCAATCCACGTCGTTATCCCATGAATCAAGGTAGGCATAATGCCGGTGAGCGTCGATCCCAGTTGTTGTTGCACTTGCTCTTGGACCATCTCCGGAATCCGCGCCACTTGCACCTTGAGTGCTTCAACCTCGCGCGACTGGCTTTCCGAGCTGGTCTTTTTCTCCTGCGCCCACCAGCGGCATAGTATGACGACCATTTTGTGGACAAGCCTTTGCCGGCCACATGACCAGCTGACGTCGGCTTATTGAGCTTATCCCTATTTTTCATTATGTTCAACGCCCTATTCAAAGGGGTGTCGAAAGGGGAGCTCTGAGACGACCCCGCGCTACTGCTTTCTTTGTCCTACGGAAGGAACGTGAACCATTTAGAAATATTGGGGATTAATTAGAATGCAACCATATGGAGCTAATTATGCGGGGTGTATTCCTTACCAGAACAAGCTCAAGCTCCTTGGTCTTCGGATCTGTGGTAAGCTCCTTTGTTACCGGGTCCTCCTTGTACCGGGCCCTGAGAAAGTTCTTGGTCTGCTTGTCACTGTATTTCTCGAAGCGGGGCGGTAGGCTTTGCTCGGCACGCTTCGCGTCCTCCTTGTCCCATACAGGCTCCGCCACTCTGTAGCCGCCGGGACCGAGTTGGTGGACCCCTATGTTCAACTACCGCATTTCTTTCCCCCACTGACTTGATTCGGAGGTTGCGGGGCTATTGCACTTGATCTTGAACTCCTTGTAGTCATCTTCGCTAATCAAAGGATATTTCGCCTTGATCTTCTCATAACTATCACCTTTGTCAATCATTGCCTTCACCGTGCTTTTCCAAGTAGACAGGGCCATGCTCATCGTCGTGAGGGCGGCACCGTTCACTTTATTACCCAAGAGGCATGTGTTTGCGAACCCAGCAGGGAACTTGTATCGTTCGTGCAGCTTCGTGAAGAGGAGGTTGCGCAAATTCCCTCGGTCCTTATGCCTTAGGTTCTCGGTGTTGATCGAGGCGGTGCTCCGGAGAATGCACCCGAGCTGAATCGAGTACCCCTTGACTACGTGTATGGGCGCCGTCGGATGCCCGTCGGAGTTCACTTAAGTAAATTCCTCCCTGACGGTGCCGAGCATGTTCGGGCGCCGGTCCTTCCATTGCCTCTTTGGTTGGCTGCCATCTGTGCGTGCGCCGCCATCATCAGTGGTGGCATCCGCGGCGCCGTCATCAGTGGTGTCATCCCCGACGCCACTAGGGGTTGTGTAGTCAGGATCGGTGTCTTCCATGGCGTCCTCATAGAGGTGAGGTTCTTCCTCCAACTCCTAGGACAGCTCCCAGAATGGCTTGCCGCCCGAACCGCCGGCCTCATTGTTGTGGGCCATGTTTCGCTCTAAATAGGAAAAAAGTTTGGTCAAAAAGTTGGTTATTGTCAAGGAACAAGATCATGGTCTCATTATTTAGGGTTTGTCGACACCGAGGCATCCTAAAAGCTAAGCTTTTATCATTTAGGGTTTGTCGACACCGAGGCACCCTAAAAGCCTAAGCGTACATCATTTAGGTTCTCATCGACACCGAGGCACCCTATAGAAGCCAAGTTAAGTTTTCATCATTTAGGGTTTATCGATGCCGAGGCACCCTAGGTTGGGCCTAATCACTTGGCACTAATCACTTGGCTCTATTGCCACCTATGTTGGGTTTATCATCTAGGGTTTATCGATGCTAAGGAGAATTCTAAGTTGGGCCTAATCACTTGGCTCTATTGCCACCTATGGTTTAATGCAACAAGAATGGCGGGGCAGTTGATCCTACTTAATTAAGTACTAAGATACCCCGGCCCATGCATTAGTCGCAAGTACCCCATATGTCCTATTTTTAGCAAAGTCATGCTAAAATTCACGGAAAATTTCAGCATGACCTTTGCTAAAAATAGGACATATGGAGTACCCGAATTTGCCGGAACAGAAGTTAATCGACATTCCGGCAAACTCAAGGGCCTCTCGGGGTACCTGCAAATTCATCACGACACAATGGTCGGAGACAAAACCCAGCAAACTAGCAAGATGATCATCATCTTTGCAAGTCATTACTTGTCTAATTCAGAAGAAGGAACAATTTATTTATGACATAGTTGGCCCATACAGAAGAAGCAACACCCTGCACTAGCCTAAAAACAAGTGAAGTTTCACCCATATAAGAACAACTTTATAAAATCAGAGAAGTTGCTAAAGTTTTTGTATCCTTCATATACACTAGAGTACAATGCTTTATAATGTTCCATCATCATTACAGAAAATTGACAATTGTCCATAATAGTTAACTACTAGGAGATTATTTCAGTTTTACATGCAGATTTTGACCAAAAAACACATGGTCTTTTTAACAGTTTTCAGTTTGGACAGAATACTGAAAACTACATTTATGTATCAACAACATCTTGTTTGCACCCTTCAAGGGGCAGTTAGTTCGCCCTATGCAATTCAAGCATCTACACCCACCTACCAGTTGGCTGGACCTGAAGTTAGCCAGCCATGAACCAACATTTTTTGTGGGTATAAAGCAAAGAGCTTGTGCATAATTACAAGGGTTATGACCCTCTTTTCCTGATCAAAAGAAAAGGGCATAAAGAGGGGGAGAAGACCAGGCCCAAGAGAAGGGGGGCAAACGCATGGGCATGCTTTCGAGCACTCATTTCCTTGGTCCTATCAAAAGTTGGACAAAAGCAATGCAGTACTCACTAGATCTATCCATCACCCTAGAAAAAAATGCACTCCTAGTACATGGCTACTGCTATTTTTCTACTTCTAGGAAAAACATCACTCATTGGAAATGAAAATCTCAATACCAGCATTTTGAACTTTGAAATGAAATACAGTAGTAGTATTAGTAGTATATGGAGACCGCAAAAGCTATGTTTTTTCTCAATTCAGATATCTAACCACAAAAACTGGATATACTACTCTTATACTCTTATACTACTCTTATACTGTCAGAACATACTCTTATACTGTCATATATCTAACCACAAAAACTAGATGTACAAATATCATAAAATCTGGATATTGTAAAGCTTTTAGAAACAACACAGAATTCCTACTCTTATACTGTCAGAACATACTGTCAACCTTGATCTTGAACATGTTGTTACTTGCAAGAGCTAGGTTTGTTAGTTACAGAATTCAGTTAAGGGGTAAATCTTGAACTGTAGAACAACCTAGCACAAGCAGATTAGAGAAGCCTACGGTTCCTATCCTTGAGTAGCATGGTTAGAGATGAGTAGATCTCCTAAAGGTGTCCTAAGCACCTGTTGTTACTCTTGGAAGCAATGCAAACATGTAAAAGTTATTACTGTTGACAATACTACTCAAATATCCAACTAAATAGTACACTAACTGCAGCCCAAATACTATTGGATATTTGTGCTGGAGCTTGATAAATTGAAAAAACATGGCAATAGTAAGAAAAAATCATGTTTAAAGCCTGTATTTTTTTCTGAATGAACTCTTCCGTTGCAGCCTCCAACTTAAGCCAGACAGCCAGGTCACCGAGTGGGGGGAGGGGAACTGGTGCAGCTCACCGAGAGGAAGACGATGGCGAGCTCATGCGGGGCCGGGGTTGACGAGGTGGCGCGGATCGACGGTGAGGCCGCAGTGGCCAGAGGTGGAAGAAGACCTCGATCCGCATGATGCAGAGTCGTCGAGCTCGAACGGCTGGCCGTAGATGACGTAGAAGAACACTGCAAAGCTCATGGACTCCTTGATGGGGTGCGGGGACGACGGTGGTCGCGGGGACGATGCGGTGTCGACGGGGACGACCTAGTCGGGTGAAGCAGCGCGAGGGCAGGGGGAGTGGGGAGGTGCTAGGGTGTGGAGCGGGCGCGGGGGTCGTCGGAGCGGGCGCGGGGGAGCCGGAGCGGGTGTGGAGCGGGCGCGGGGGTCGTCGGAGCGGTTGTGGCGGGGGAGGGAAGGGGGATCTGGCAAGGGAGAGGGAAGGGGGGATCGGGCGAAGGGGTATCCAGCTAGACACTATAGCAATGGCGCACCACCCTCTAGTACGCCATTAGTAGTTTTTTTTCTGATAGCAATGGCGCACCCTCCTCTGGTGCGCCATTAGTAACTTTTTTTCATTATTTCTTGTTGCATCTAATAATTAGTTTTTTTTATCAAATTTGTTATTTTCAGGAGGACTAGAACAGAAGATGTCATCAAATATCATCAATTTTTTTGAAAACATCATCAAATTTGTTTTTTTATTTCTAATTGAAAATATCATCCAATTTGTTATTTCAAAATATCATCAAAATTCTTATTTTAAAATATCATCAAATTTGTTATTTAAAAATATCATCAAAAAGTGGGGGACGGTGCGGGGTGTCGGCGGCGGCGGTGGAGCGGGGGAGGGTGCGGTGGGTCGTCGGCGGCGGTGGAGCGGGGGAGAGGGTGCGGGGGGTCGTCGGCGGCGGTGGAGCGGGGGAAGGGTGCGGAGGGTGCTAATGGCGCACCACAGAGACATGCGCCATTAGTAACCCAACATAGTAATGGCGCACCACACAAGCATGCGCCATTAGTAGTTTTGCAAAAAAGTAAAAAAAAATTATACTAATGGCGCACCGTGGCACATTGCGCCATTACTAGTTTAAACTAGTAATGGCGCACTATGCAACGGTGCGCCATTAGTAGTTTTGCAAAAAAGTAAAAAAAAAGAATACAGTAGTGGTGCACTCTATGGCTGGTGCGCCATTAGTAGTTCTAACTACTAATGGCGCACTCTGCCCGAATGCGCCATTAGTATGTTTGAAAAAATGAAAAAAAAACATTTTGTTACTAGTGGCGCACCGTGTGCCTGGTGCGCCATTAGTGTCTTCCACACTAATGGCGCACCAACAGATGGTGCGCCATTAGTATATAGTAATGGCGCACCACATGTCTGGTGCGTCATTAGTGTCAATTCCATCTATAGCCCTTTTCCTAGTAGTGCTCTCCACGTACAGTACTCTTCCAATGGAAGTCGGTCGTTGACCACATTGACCACGCCGCGCCGAGAGCACCAAGGCGGTGGACGATGGAGAGGCCTAGGAAGGGGACGACGCAGAGCCGGGGAAGACGCGGCAGTGGATGCCATGCAGAGAGGAGTACGAGGGTTCACTGGTTCGGCTGCGGCGTGAGGCTATCGTCGCCACAGAATAACAGGGGGTGTGGGTGAGTAGATGGATAGCATGGGCCGGCGGTGGGAGTAGTAGGGGGCGGTGAGGCCTCCGTGGCATCACAGCTGGCCACGATATGCAGGAGCACGCGGCACGACCGGCGCAGCTTTGGGCGGCTGGGGCAAGAAGACCAGAGGTTGAAGAAGCACTACGGTCGTTGGATGGACATCGTACAGTCATTGGAGCTAGAATCGTTCATATTGACTAAGTTGACAAAGCCCTCCATCCTCGTAAACTTAGTAGGCCCACAAGTCAGCCTCCCACCATGGTGGGTCCCAGCTAGCAGGGGGAGTATTCATTTTTCTGTGCGTAATAAGGAGGCACTTCCGGTGGGTCTGAGCTGACAGCGAGGGGGAACGTTTTTTTTGGGAAATACGGTGGTCCGTTCGGTGGGTCCCAGCTGTCAGGGGCAAACGTTTTTTTCGTGAAATACGGTGGCCCGTCCGGTGGGTCCCAGCAGTCAGGGGGGAAACGTTTTTTCTATGAAATACTGGTGGCCCATCTGGTGGGTCCCTGCTGTCAGGTGGAGGAATAATTATTTTGCGTGTAATAAGGAGGCACTTCCTTGTGGCTGCCCTGGACCCAGCTGTCAGCCTCTCCACGTACAGTACTCTTCCGATGGAAGTCGGTCGTTCACTACATTGACCACACCGCGCCGAGAGCACCACGGCGGTGGACGACGGCAAGGCCTAGGAAGGGGACGACGCGGAGCCGGGGAAGACGCGGCAGTGGATGCCCACGCGGAGAGGAGTACGAGGGTTCACTGGTTCGGCTGCGGTGTGAGGCTGCCGTCGCCGTAGAATAACAAGGGGAGTGGGTGAGTGGAGGGATGGCCTGTCCAGCGCTGGGAGTAGTATGGGGACGGTGAGGCCTCCGCGGCAGCACAGCCGACCACAGGAGGCAGGAGCATGCGGCACGACCGGCGCTGCTTTGGGCGGCTGGGGCAAGAAGACCAGAGGTTGAAGAAGCACTACGGCCGTTGGATGGACATCGTTGACCACGCCGCGACGAGAGCACCAGGGCGGTGGACGACGGCAAAGCCTACGAAGGGAACGACATGGAGCCGGGGAAGACACGATAGTGGCTGCCCACGCGGTGGAGAGTACGAGGGTTGACTGGTTCGGCTGCCGTCGCTGGAAAATAACAGGAGGTGTGGGTGAGTAGACGGATAGACAGGCCAAGGATGCGAGTATGATGGGGCCGTGAGGCCTTCCCGGCAGCACTGCCGGCCACGGGAGGTGGGAGCAGGCGGTTCCGACGGCGCTGGTTTGGGTGGCTGGGGCAGGAAGATCAGAGACTGAAGAAGCATGATTGCCGTTAGATTGACATCTAACGGTCTGACGCTGGTACAGTTGATTGTTGACTAAGTTTTTTTTTGAGAAACCTTGTGTACGCATGAACTTAGTAGGCCCACAAGTCAGCCTCCAAATCTGTGGCAGACAACATAAAGCCCATTTGCTATTTTTTATAATTTGCAACCCATTTGCTAATTCTTAAGTAATTTATTACAGCCCATTTTCTGCCCAGGACCACGGTCAAAAGTCCAACCTTATTTTGCATATTTCGGTGGAGTCCGAACTGTTGTAATCCCGAAATGATAAACATTTTTTTAAGAACCTATTGATTTGCCAAAAAAATCGTTTTGTTTTTGTTGGTTGAAGGGAAAACCAGTGGTAAAAAAATCGGCGCTGGGTGGGAAAAAACAACAAAAATAAGGATGTAAATATGAAAAGGGAATTTTATGTGTTTTCAATATAATGATACGTGTATATGAACTAGTAAAACTATAGGTAGAGATTAGAAAACGGATGTAGGACATGCGTTTCAAGAGGAAAATAGAACCGGGCTGTGTGTTTGATTCAGTAAAAAAACTGCCTGCGGATGTTGTAAGACAAAATATAACTAACGCTGGCGGGCCAGAGGCCAGTAGATACCTGCTGGACCTTTGTGCCCCGTTGTCGTCATGGGATGGGCCTGTTAAAAACAAAACAACCCTGGGCAATCTACAACCCAGTTGAAACTTGCTCGACCTGAAAAAACAATATACGTGCTCAATAAACGAGATAATTCTGCAAGTACAGACTGATAACTAGGATGCAGCACGGATATTGTTTTTTTATCGTGATAATAAGTGCATGCACTTGTTTTGAAAAAAATGGAGAACTGGGAATTCGAACGGCGGGTGCTTATGCTACCCATCAAATAAAAATCAGGTGCCTAAAAATTCGTTTCGAAACAAATGATTCAGCTTTATATCCACGTCGAGCCTCAGCAGGATGGTTGGAAGCAAATGCAAGTTCATACCAAAAGATAGTTAACAACAATACCAACTTGCAGACGACAAGGTAGTACAACTACCAATACCAAACTAACTTATAATCTTTTTACTCCTGGCCTTAGTGTTCATCTGGTAGAAAATCATGCAGAGGACCTGCTCCCGCTCCTTCTCTTGCTCCAGGTCCCCAAGGTGGTACTGGTGCATCACCCAGTTGGTCCTCTGCTGGTCGAAGTTCTTGTTGGTGTGCAGCACCAGAACCTTTTTTGCTGCCCGTCTGCCGGCCGTTGACCATCACCGGCAAGGTATTGCCGGTCTTGTGCCACATCGCATGCATGCCGCACTCTGACTGTATCTTGCGACGCGTCCACGCGCCCCTTTTGAATGCCCTGGAATTGCGCTGGAAGAAATGCTTCCTTAGGCCACTCAGTGTGATACCTGCAGTATTGTGGAATACAGGTTTTAGTGTACCTAGTTGGTATTTTCATAACATCTTTGGCATGTTGCAGTCACTTGTTTCACTTTTTATTAACAGTCAAATTGTAATTGCTTCACCAGGTCTGCGTCTAAAAAGAAAAATAGAGCTATAAACAAAGGAATATGTTTGTGCAAGTAGACGGCCGATCGGTGTCTTACCTGGAAGTTTCTCAGGTTGGGTGTAACATATGCCGTGCTCGCTGTCGATGGTTGGTATAAACAAATCGATGAGAGACTGAAATCTCGCGCTGTCAGCACTCACTTTGGCCTCAAGGTGCTCAATTAGCTCCTCCTGATCCATGGGATCGAACTTGACGCCAGCCGGCAGCACGGGCCAATCCTTCTTCGACTTGCATCGGTAATTCCAGTTATATGGTACTCAATGTATGATCAATCGACTGTTTTAAGTGAATGATGAAAGATTTGGACAGATAAGTGGTACTCCAAATCTGAAGTCCAGAATACCCGAACACGCCGTTGGGATTCTTGTGTCTCCACACGCGCAGCGTGTTGTCACGTCAATTCAATGTGTGGACATGATGAATAATTTGACCGACGTATACTAGTACTGCTACTGTACTACTTACTAGTCGTATTTAGTGTCACAATTTATACATAGGTTTAACTAACAAGTACACACTTGAAGCCTAACTGATATATATATGGCTTCTGCACAGCATCTCCATCATCACTATCAGTACATCCTACGCAGGTGAGTTAGGATGTACTTGATCCCAGGAAGGTATCTATCCTTCAAACCAGAGGAGTGCTTCAAACTAACAACAATACATAATATCCAACAAAAGAGGGTCGTGCTACAGTAGCAGAATACATGGCTCAGTCTAGATATCAACACGAATCAAGTTGTGCATATTTGCTGTTGGCATGAACCACATCGCCGCATGTCGGGTTTGCAAAAGCCATCCATCGCATGGAAGCTTCATGCCTCTCACACACTGAGGATTATCTGGCAACAAGTTGTGTCGACGAATCTCTGGATATGGTGATTCATGAAACCCATGGTATGATGTGTAAACACAGCCCCCCCCCCTCGCGAATGGAAGTTGCATAGCACAGTAATCATCGCCGGTGATATGATCGATGATTGGTTGGATGATCGGATAATTGAGCCCGAGGAACAAGGAGTGGTTGTCGAGGCTGTAAACCCGCCTCGAGTTGAATACGCCTGGCCCAACGGAGCTGGGATCTTAATCGAACACGAAGCAGCCATAGCCATCAATGTCACGAACACCCCACGCATTGTACTGCATATGGTTTGATGTAATGGTTTGGTCAATTTGGTACGTGCGAATGAGCATCAAATGACGGCCGTCAGCTGAATGAGCGATAAATCACCACCCATCGGCTGGTATGATTCTAGATCCTGGAATCATGAAGGCCAGCGCATTTGCGTCTGCTGCAACAATTCAAATTGGAAACCAAAAGAACAAAAATAAACAATCATGTTCAGAGTATGTGTGGAATTAATATTATTATAATAGTGACACATATCATAGACAGAGAATTGCAATGCCGTGGTCATAATCATACCCCGAGTTAAAAAATAAGCCAATGGCTTTCATATTCTAGCAATATGTCATGGTTTAAACAATGAGAGGAAAACAGCTATGACAGCGCCTACTCATATTCTACCATAGCACTTACTACTACTGTTCTCATATCAACTCTAAGCAATAACATGTGTTGTTATAAAAATCTTGTAAACGAGAGTAACATATAGCAATCATGATGTTATGCTCATAATATGTATTCTAACAATCATTAGATGCCAATTGTTCTCATATCAACTCTAACAATAACATGTGTGGTCATAAAAATCTAGGAAATGAGAAGAACATATAGCAATGATGTGGTTATAGACATGCTATGGATTCTAAATTTGTAACAAATGAACAGGCAGTCGTATTCATAAGGTAAAGATGAGATGAGATAGAACAATTACACAACGATAGATTCCACCAATATAGGTAGCCAATCTGTGAGTCAACCGCGTAAACGATGCCATCGTGCACTATAGCATCAGACAGAAATGTTTCCTCAACAGGATTGATGATGAGCCATAACCATGTATGGCGACCGGATTCCAGATAGACTAATCCCTTGTTGAACAAGGCAATGAGCTTGTAATCCATGTAGTCTTCTGATGGTGTGGGCACTTCACAGATTACAACTTTCTGCAAACAGAGGTCGAGCCAAAAGCTTGACGCATCTCGTGCGTAGTAGGCAGGAGTGTCCGGCGGGCCGCGAGGCTCGATGACGGCGGTATCCAACGATGGAAGGGTGATCTCTCACTGGGTGTAGATATCCACGAGACGCCACGGACTACCAGTGTGGTGGATGAGGACGATCTAGTTGGCCTTCATGCCCGCCCAGTAGTGGCCACGCATGAAGGACAGGTGGACGGGTAGTGGTAGCATGTCGAGGGGCACCACGGCAACCTCCGTAGGATCGTCAAGTCGGTGTCTGGGCCACCTGCGAGGATTGGGCATCAGCAAGCAGAGTGTCTTGAAAAGAGCCAGCCGGTTGCAGACGAGTAGATGGTACAAAGGCACCGAGCATGCGGCCAGACGGACGGTGCTGAGTAGGTCCATACGACTACAGATCTGCTCCAAGAGAACATCGGGGAGGCAATTCCAATCGCAGCTCTGCGTGTCAGTCGGTTATGCCATTGGGGTTTTCGGTGCCTGCGAGCCAGTGGGGCAGTGGATTCGGGCGGGCGAGCGAAGAAGCTTCTCCTCGTGTGGCCGAGTAGTGAGCGGCGGGATATGGTACGCGCGGGCTACCAAGGAAGGTGGCGCGGGCGGGCGAGCAGTGAGCGGGGGTAAATGGTGTGCGGCCGACGATGGGGAAGAGAGGAGGAGGAAGAAGAGACTAGTTGAATAGTTCTCTCTAACCGAGATGGGGAATAAATGGATCGCGAGGACTTCCTTTCTACAGTATCCCTATGCCTCTACGCTCACTTCACTCATTTTGCTCTGTACCTAGTCACTTGTTGAAATCTGTAGAAAGACAAATACTCCGTATTTGGGAACAGAGGGAGGCTTTTACTCCGTACTATTTGGGAACAGAGGGAGTATCACCATATGGAGGGAACAGAGGAAGCTTGAAATATGAAGATGTCAATGGGAGGGAGTAAGCCCCATGAATGCATGCATGCAAGCAACATGCAACACTCACACGTACACATGGACGCACACAACACTCACGCACCCATGCGGCACACAGCACACGACGCAACACACAGGCTCATGCTCAAGTGCTCAACCTACTCCCTACGTCCGTGAAAGACTATACATTTAGAGATTTACACATTGACCAGGGCATAATTACCACCCAAAAGTAGCAGACTTATGTGTGCATGCGACCATTGAGATAAGAATATTGAATGAAGGCCGTTGCATGCTGTAATTAAGGATAGACATGTAGCCTATACCTACAGCAAAAGTTGGTGCATTAGTCAATCAATATCGATTTAGATTAAAGGCTAAATGCATTGGAAGTGTAGATGTACATCATGTAGTACACTCTTTGTTGGAAGACCGAGGGAGGACACATGCATGCACTCACATACACAGCCAGGGCGGTTCGCGCGCAAGGGTTGGACTTGTGTCGTGCCTGCGTAAAGTTTTGTTTAACTGATTTCTTTGCTCTGCCAACTGACAGGTGGAACCCAGAAACCAGGTGACAATTTAACCAGTCAACAAAGTGCCACGTCGACTATGTGGCCGGTCAGTAGGGTGCAATACGATGCTCTACGATGAGCTAGTGATTGCATAATCGCCGCAAAACTATATATAGTGACCGTAAAGAGCGTACTGTTACATATGTTGACCGCCAGTGTATTTTTCTCATTTCAAATTAAGCCATATTAATCGGAAAGGACGCAGTATGGACTACTACTAGTACTAGTACTGCTTTGATGTGTCACGTCAACTCGCCGAACGAGGAGAAGCTTGCTTACTACGCCTCTCCCTCGCCCACACGCGTGGTGGTTCGCAGGACGAGGAGAGGGTTTTGACTACAGCGCCCTCTCCCTCTCCCTCGCCCTCGCGGTGGACGTGCAGTAGTTCAATCGGTGTCAGATTACCAGAAGCCTATTGTACTGTAGTATCATCCTTGTTGGACCTTCCGAAGAGGCGAAGAGCCAAGTGCAAGGTTCACACGAGTACGAACTGTTGAACCTCCCAAAGAGGCAAAGAGCCAAGCGCAAGGTTTTATAGGAGTTGTCGTCCTAGTAGGAGTGTACTAGTACAACTATAGCGAACGATGCTACTCTATGATGCCGCCACGTCACGTATATCCAAAGCTATGCCACATTTTTTTTCTCAAAGAGCGTGTTGGAGCCCGTGCAACAACCACACAAGTTGCACGTACACATAACACATTTACTAGTAATAAATTTTAAAGGACAAATGCCAGTATGCCACACAAGTTCATCTCCAACTCATGTGATAAATTTGTGCACGACTAGTCTACATATATTCACAGCGCTACCGTTCACAATTACCGTACTCCACTTACACGTTATAGATGGGCTACATGTCCTCCTCCAGGTTCCAGTCCCAGGTGTTCTTCATGGATGGCACGATCCATAGCGGTGGGCAACGGGAATCATTGTCACAGCTTTCTAGTCCGGTTCCACACGATGGAGACTCATCCAAGCTGAAGCGGCATAAATCAGGGATAGCATGTCCCAGCATGTCATTCATCCGGTGGTGCATACTGAAGACACAACCATGCTTCATGAACGGCAGGCCTTCCGTGTCATGCACGGAAGGTGGCATCCGCTTCACAATGGGGTAGCTGTCCTCGATGAAAAGCGAGTACTCTCCAAGAGTGTTCCTCGGCACCCACATAGCATCACGGGGGTCGAACTCGGCGCCGTTCATCTGGTACACGCGGCATCCCAGATCTGGACACATGGTGACGTACATAGTCAAGATCCATGCATAATAATGTTGTGCTCAAATGTGGCGGTCAGTAATATTGTGCAGCAAATAGTACTACTCCAGTATAGAGGAAGTAAAATAACCGGCTTATTATATATAGCCCTCTTGGCTACATAGATGAGATAGTAAGACATGGAAAAACAAAAATGGTGGCAGCTAGTGGGTTCAAGTATTCAAGGGCCTAGCTAGCTATACGCGTCCTCCAAGGTAAAAAGTACTCCTACTAGTACTACAAAGTATACTACTAGTACAACAATGAAAGAGAAGGCGAGAGGGTTAAAAATGGAATACCTGGGTAGATGGTGACGGTCCGATCGTGGTAGATTATGTGACCATGTTGCACATCAGTGGTACCATGGGTAATGACTGCTAAGATAGTTGATCCCAATATGCCAAAGTCAGCTACAAGGTTCCAAGTTAGACCGAATCACGGATGCAAATGCACATCCAGGATCGGCGATCTTATTTTGATCGGGGGATGACTGGTCCCTGCAAAATAATGGAGTACCGTTAGGGATGCAAATGATGGTTTGTGCATTCCGTTTGTAATCTCCCGTACCGTAGGATGTCAACCAGATGAAACAAGTCCCCTGGCTTGTCACCGCGAAGATGCGGCCTAGATGGCGCACGGCGTCTTCGAACGTGTAGGGTTACAAATCTGCCGCCGCCAACATGCGCCAGCCTCTGCCGTTGCTGCCTCCTGCATTGATGGCAATCCTTATGTCGAACACCACGATGAGATAGTAATTGTCGTAGCCGCGTCGCTTTGTCGGCGGGTCCGCGATTGCTATCTTCTTTGTCGGTGGGAACGACACCTATGGGATCACTAGAATCCCTACTACGGTTGCGGGGCGTGGGGTCGTGAGAAGAGCGGATCAAACAGATAGCACACGGTTCGTTTATCCAGGTTCGGGCCGCGGGGATGCGTAAAACCCTACTCCTGCTTTGGTGGATTGTATATCTATGTTCTTGAGCTAGCTATGGGGCATGAGGAGCTCCAAAAAGCCGAATCCTCCTCCTGGTCGCCTCGGGCCTCCTTTTATAGGAAAGGGGTTGCCACAGTGGCACACAGGAGGTGGAAAGGGTACAATGATGTGAGGTTATCCCTCGCAGTACATGACAAGGCGCATTTAATGCGTCTTGCCCAGGTGTCCTTGCTTTATCGGGACGGCGGAGAGCCCTGTCTCGTCCGTCGCCGCTCCCTCTCATGTCGACACGCGCCCTGGCCAGCGGCGCCCGCGGTGCCATGTAGGGAGGCAAGCAGCTGAGGTGGCGCAGCGGTGGGTCTCCACGAAGATCCGCATGCCGCCACGCAGGTGCCTGCCCAGCTGGTTGGGTCGGCAGCTGCATGCGAACGGCGGTGGAGGTTTGACTGGCGTGGGCCTGATGGTGGCCCTACGGGTGTTCTTGGCAAGGGCCTTGCAGGGGACCCGACAAGGGTCTTGCCATGGCGCCTGCTGTCATCCCCGGCAAGGCTCTTGCCTGGGGCCTTGTGGTCCTCCTTGGCTAGGATCCCGCCAAGGATCATCATCTTCTAAAGGGTGTATCTGATCTTGAATGTCTTCACAAAGATCCGCATGCCACCACGGGGATGCCTCCCAAATCCTTGCCCCATGGGGGCAGTGGACTCAAGGGTGACTCACTCCGTAGGTGTGGGGCGAGCTGCCACGGCAAGGGTCTTGCCGGGTTTGCTAAAACCGCCTCCCGGCAAGGATCTTGCCGGGGGGTCCGCTTCGTCCCCTTTGCTCTTTGTGGTCTTAGTCTTGGCATCGTTCTGCTTCTCCTGAGCTTCGGCCTTACCTTGGCTCACCTCCCTTGCCTTGCTCAGTGTGGTGGTGCCCTTGGCTCAGACTGCCCGTGCACAGTTATAGGGGTACAAAAAACGTACCCCTCTTTTTGTACACCGACAGGAGCCCCCGGGCCTGGGCCACACGTAAGCGCAATCGCGTCGTTGGGCTAGGCCCAAAAACGGTGCGCGGGCTGGCGGGGCGGTTTTTACCGCGGTAAGTTTCTTCGCGCGTTGCGCTTCCCATGCTTCCCGCGTGTGGCGCGGCGTGGGGAGGCGTGTGTGACGTGGGCGGCATGCGTGGGGCTGAGCTCTGCATGCATGCGTCACGTCGTAGTAAAGGGGGCGGTTCGCGCCTTCCCCATAAACGGAGGGAGGCGCGGAGGCGCGACCCATTTACTGAACGGGGCCGAGGCGTGGTCTTCAACGCGTCCACTCCCCACGATCACGGGGTGGGGAGAGGTCGCCTCGGTCCTGCACGCCTGCCACGTGGCTCTCATGCGCTTGGGGTAGCGAACGGTGGAGGCGGGAAACTGGGCCGCCGCGGGCTGGTGCGGCGGGTCGGTCCCAGTTCCATGCGCCTTCCGCGCCTTGATTGGCTGAGCGGGGCGACCGAGCCCCTACCCTGTTCCTTTATAAGGAGCGGGAGGGGGATGGCATCTCGCATTCCTTCATCTCCTCCTTCCCTCAGCTTCTGCTCCCCCCTTCCATCCGCCATGCAGAGAGGGAATCCTGGTCCTTCAATGGTGGCGGCGAGGGTCGCCGCTCGACAACGCGTCCCTCCTTCTCCTGCACCCGCGGTGGCAGAGCCAGCCGCGAGGGGAAGGGGGAGGGGACGAGGTCGTGGGCGAGGCCGAGGCGCTCGGGGAAGAGGAGGACGGGGCGGCGCGCCGGCCTCGCCTCCGCCGGCAGTTCCTCCCCCCATGGAGGGCCACGTTGGGGATGACCCTTGCGAGTTCTTCGGCAGGCTGCGCCGGCCGCCTCGCCGTCGCCTTCGTCTCCCAACCCCATGGGAGATGGAGCTGGATCCGCCGGAGTCGTTGTGGCTGCACATGAGGGGCTGCGGGATCAGTGGCACGCGGGCCCGCGTCGACTTCCCCGCCTCACACGTGATGTATCTCCGTCGGGGATGGAAGACGTTTGCCCATATCCACCGCTTGACGGAGGGGCTCACTCTCCATTTTAAGCTAATGGAGGGTGGCCTTCTCTCCATCAAGGTCTTTGGGTGCTTTGGGGCCCGTGCAAGGTGCTGCGTGGAGAGCTCTTCTGATAGTGAAGACTCCTCCTCGGGCGGGAGTGATGAGGAGGACAGTGGCAGCGACGACGAGGGTAGTAGGCGGCAGGATGACGGGTCCGATTAGGTGTCGGGCGCCGCTCCGTGCGGCACCGGCGACCCCGTCATCCGCGTCGACGGCTCCCTGAACTTCTCGGGGTCGTCTCCTTGGGCGGTTGGTGTCGGGAGGCTGCGGAAGAGGAAGAGGGTGGGCGGCAAGGCCATCAAGTCGGAGTACGCGGGCACCGACGCCTTCGACGCGTGCTGACGTCCTGCCGCCTCGTCTTTGAGCTCTACTTCTGGCGCCGCCATCACCATCCAGCCTTCGGACGGCCACCGAGATATTCTCTTGGTGTCTTCTGCCACCCGTAGCTTGCCTAGGCGCCCCTTTTGCCCTTTTCGCCTCCTTGACCTGCCTCCTGAGGAGAGGGACAAGAAAGGGATTACGGGCACCTTATCTCTTTTTAGTTTGTAAGCCTTCGAGCCTTAGCTGAATTTAAAACTTTTAATCCCATCATTCATGTTTTTCATTCCCTATGGACTGTACCTGAGTGGAATGTTTTTAATGAAAAAGGGATGCTTGCCGGGTCATTTGTTTGTGGGTAGAACCCACGACGAGGAGTAAATCCTTGATATCCTTAAGATAAACATTTCCTTGCCCGGCAACAGGCCTTGCCCTCTCCCCACTTTGCTCGACCTTTCTCACACCTTTGGCGGAGGCAGGGATGAGGTGGGTTCAGGCTCCTTGTTTCATCCTCTCGCTGCCGCGACTACTACCAAACCTGGCCCCAGGAACGAGCCCTAGGGCCTAGAGTTAGGGGAGCACGGTAGTTTTAGGAAAAAACGAGGTTTCACATACCTCAGTCCATAAGGGAATGCATGATAAGGGATGAAGAACTTATCTGAAGATGTAGCCCCCGGCAACTCTGGTTCGCCATGGGTGAATCTTTGCTCTTGCAGCCCCCGGCAATACTAGCTTGTCGGGGTCTAGATGCTGGTCTGTCCCTCTTCTCTTTTTCGTCCTCAAGTGATCCGGCAAGGATACCTGTGAGTCCTGCGAACCAAAGAAGACAAAAGAACGGCAAAGAGACGCATACTCGACCTCTAAGCTAGGGGTTGTCGCCGCTAAGCACTATCAACCCTAACCAAGGACGAGACTCGACCTGGCATGCATGCTATAACTTAGGGCGCCAGCGCTTCATTTATTTATGCTCAGGGTCTACGTCTGGCTTTGTACAAAGGGTTACATGCATCATCGGCAATGCTTGTACAAAAGGTGGCTTGCCGGGGGGGCCGGCAAGCCGCGCCTCACGGGTAAAACTTGCGAAGATGCTCAATGTACCAGGAGTTACTCACCGGAATGGCATCTTCGGTGTCCAGGCGGACTGCGCCGGGCCTGGTGACTCGTATTACCCGATAAGAGCCTTCCCACTTTGGCGTCAACTTGTTGGAATTCTTGGCCGATTGAACGCGCCGAAGGACAAGGTCACCTTCCTCAAGGCTTTGGGCATGAACCTTGCGGCTATGGTAGCGGCGCAAGGCTTGCTGGTAGCGTGCTGCTTTCACAGCCGCCCGAAGACGATCTTCCTCAAGGAGCATTGCGTCATCTTGCCGCAGTTGCTCTTGCTCAAGCTCATCATAAGCGAGCACTCGAGGTGACCCGTATATGAGTTCAGTGGGGAGAACTGCTTCTGCCCCGTATACCAGGGCAAAAGGTGTCTGGCCGGTGGCTCGATTTGGCGTCGTCCTGATCGACCAAAGAACCGTCGGCAACTCATCAGTCCAGCGCCTTCCACTCTTGTCCAGCCTGTCAAAGGTCTTGGTCCTTAAGCCTCGCAGTACTTCAGCGTTTGCCCTCTCAGCTTGACCATTGCTTCGTGGGTGAGCAACGGAAGCGAAACAGACTTTGCTGCCGAGGCCTTGGATATATTGCATGAAGGTGCTGCTTGTGAACTGTGTGCCGTTGTCAGCGATGACCCTGTTGGGTACACCAAAACGGCACACTAGTCCCTTGAAGAACTTGACGGCTGACTGAGTTGTGACCTTCCTCACCGCCTCCACCTCCGGCCACTTTGTGAACTTGTCGATTGCAACGTACAAGTACTCAAAGCCCCCGACAGCGCGGGGAAAAGGGCCCAGTATGTCGAGCCCCCAGACCGAGAAGGGCCAGGAGAGAGGAATGGTTTGAAGGGCTTGAGCTGGCTGATGAAGCTTCTTTGAATGCAACTGACACGCTTCACACCTGGTGACTAGAGTCGTCGCATCCTGGAGGGCGGTGGGCCAGAAGAAGCCTTGCCGAAATGCCTTGCTGGCAAGGGCCCTTGACCCGATGTGGGATCCACATATGCCTCCGTGTATCTCAGCCAACAGCTCTAGTCCTTCCTCCCGAGGGATACACTTCAATTTCACACCGTTCGGCCTCTTTCTGTACAGGACGTCATCGACAAACTGGTACATGGTAGAGCGACGGGCTACTTTTTCCGCTTCTTCCTGCTCTTCAGGGAGTTCCCCTGTTTGGAGGAATCGGACGGTATGCTGTGCCCACGCTGGAGCCTGAGGCTCGACGGCGAGGACTAAAGGCATTTCCTCTGCTATAGGAGCGGCTGTCTCGACGGCAAGAGCTTGACGCTCCGCCGGAGCTAGCCGTCCCATGGCGGGCTCAGTGTCCCCGGCGACATCCTTGCCGGCAGCTCTGGGGAGCTCGGCGGGAAAGTACTTGCCGGGTCCTGATTTCCTCCTCTTGTTCTGCTCTGTTGATGGATCAACGAATGGCTGAGTTAGCTGGAGCACAAAGGTACCTGGTTCCACAGGTAGCTTGAGGGCAGCGCGTTTTGACAGGTAATCGGCGATATCGTTCTCCGCTTGGGGAACATATTCAGCCTGTATGCCGTCGAAACGCTCTTCCAGCTTTCTCACTTCATCGACGTAGGCCTTCATCAACGGGCTCTGGTAGTCCTTGTTGACTTGCCTGACGACGAGCTGCGAGTCGCCCCTGACGATGAGCTTCTTGATTCCGAGGTTCGCCGCGATCCTAAGACTGGCAAGCAGCCCTTCGTACTCTACCATATTGTTTGTTGACACATACCCTAGGGAAGTGCATCCGGATCACGTACTTGAGGTGCTCTCCGGTGGGCGCGACAAGCAGTACGCCAGCCCCGGCGCCGTGTAAGGAGAAAGCTCCATGAGAAAGCTCCATCAAAGTACATGATCCAACTGAAACTTGCCTCCTTGCCGGGGAGAGCAGTCTCTTGGGCTTCTTCGTCAGGCGTTGCGGTCCATTCTGCAATGAACTCCGCCAGGACTCGGCTCTGAATCGTCGAAGTACTTTCAAACTTGAGGCCAAAGCTGGACAGCTCCAGTGCCCATTCCACAATTCTTCCTGTTGCATCTGGATTGTGTAATATCCGTTGCAGAGGGAGGCGAGTGACGACAGTGATCTCGTGTGCCTGGAAGTAGTAACGCAGCTTCCTCGAGGCCATAAGAAGGCCGAAGAGCAGTTTCTGCATGTCGGAGTACTTTGATCTAGCTCCCTGCAGGAGGGAACTAACAAAGTAGACCGGGTGCTGCATCATTTTCTTCTTCGGCGGCAATTCAACTGGCTGTGTTGTCTCTGCATTGGTGGTGTCGGGCTCTGTCGCTGCCATTACCTCATCGTCAACCTCTCTCTGCGCCACTAGTGCGGCGCTAACCATCTGGTTCGTTGCCACCAGGTATAGCAGCAACGGCTCCAGTGGCCTAGGCGCAACTAGTATTGGCGTGGAGGAGAGGTACTTCTTCAAATCTTGCAATGCTGCTTCGGCTTCTGGCGTCCACTCCATCGAGCCCGCCTTTTTCAGGATCTTGAAAAGGGGAAGGGCGCGCTCGGCAGACTTGGAAATGAATCTGCCCATGGCGGCGACGCAACCAGCAAGGCGACGCACATCCTTGATTCGCTTGGGTGCTTCAATCTGCTCTATAGCTTTGATCTTGTCCAGATTGGCCTCTATCCCACGCTGTGACACAAAGAACCCGAGAAGCTTGCCGGACGGGACGCCAAAGACGCACTTCTCAGGGTTCAGCTTGAGATTGATCTTGCGCGGGTTTGCAAATGTTTCTTGCAAATCTGGTATGAGGGTTGCCCTGTCCTTGGTTTTGACCACTATGTCATCCATATAAGCTTCCATATTTCTATGGAGCTGGGGTTCAAAACCAATCTGGACCGCCCTTGCAAACGTCGAACCAGCACTCTTCAGCCTGAAAGGCATCCGCATGAAACAATACGTACCACATGGGGTGATGAATGTTGTTTTCTCTTCATCTTCTCTTGTCATGAAGATCTGGTGGTAGCCGGAGTAGGCATCGAGGAATGACAACAGATCACACCCAGCTATGGAGTCAACAATCTGGTCGATGCGCGGCAATGGGAAGGGGTCCTTAGGACAAGCCTTATTGATATCTGTGTAATCAATACACAGCCTCCACTTCCCATTAGCCTTGCGCATTATGACCGGATTGGCCAACCACGTTGGATGGAGCACTCCTCTTACCAAACCCGCTGCTTCCAGTTTCCGGATCTCCTCTGTGATGAACTCTTGTCGTTCCAAAGCTTGCTTCCTGACCTTCTGCTTGACGGGCCGCGCATGAGGACAGACAGCAAGGTGGTGCTCAATCACCTCCCTAGGAACACCAGGGATGTCGGAAGCTTGCCATGCAAACACATCGACATTCGCCCGCAGGAAGGTGACGAGCACATCTTCCTATTTGTCGTCAAGGGTGGAGC
This sequence comes from Triticum urartu, assembly GCF_003073215.2. Taxonomy (NCBI): domain Eukaryota; kingdom Viridiplantae; phylum Streptophyta; class Magnoliopsida; order Poales; family Poaceae; genus Triticum; species Triticum urartu. The sequence continues at coordinate 633,170,835 of NC_053028.1, read as the reverse complement.
TTATGGTGAAAGCCCCTCCCGTGCCGTCCTCATTGACAGAAACCTTCTTGGTTCCCGGCGGTATGGCCCTGGGCTTCTTGTTTCCGCCGGTGGAGCTCTCTGGCACGTCCTCGACGGGAGCGCTACACTCCGAAGAGGTGCGCTTGCCGGAGTGCGTGTCCGAGGTCTCACCGGTCTCCTTCTTCTTCTTCCCTCCCGGGGTCCCAGCGGCAGGAGCAAGTGCCCTAGTGGCGGCAGCTGCTGCAACTGCTTGCTGGTATAGTTGGTCAGCGCAAATCAGCGCATCTTTCTTATCGGAGGGGATGGTGATGATCGTCACAGGTCCTGGCATCTTCAGGGTGTTGTAGGCGTAGTGTGACGCCGCCGTGAACTTGGCCAGCGCTGGGCGGCCAAGGATCCCGTTGTAGGGCAAGGGGATCTTGGCAACATCAAACACGATCCTCTCCGTCCTGTAGTTCAGATCGCTTCCAAAAGTCACGGGCAGCGTGACCTTTCCCTTAGGTTGGCTTCTTCCCGGGTTGACCCCCTGAAACGTGCCCGTCTCCTCGAGGTCTCCATCAGGAATCTGCAGTTTCTCGATCACGGCAGGCGAGATCAAGTTCAGACCGGCCCCGCCATCGACTAGCATCTCTGTCACCTTGAGGTTGCGTATTGTTGGTGAAACCAACAATGGCAAGCACCCAACCGCAGTAGTTCGATTAGGGTGATCCTCAGTGTCAAAAATGATAGGTGTGCTGGACCACTTCAGCGGCCTTTGGGCATCAAACGACGGCTCTGCCGCTGTAATCTCTCGCGCCCACTGTTTAAGCTGGCGGTGAGAAGTATGCAGCGAGACGCCGCCGTCGATGCACATGGCCTCTGTAGCTTTCTGAAACTCTTGGTCGCCGAATTCATCGTCCTCTTCGTGATCGTCGTCTTCTGGCTTTTTGTCACGGCCCCCGGGCGGGCCTCTCCGGTTGTTTATCCTTGCCGTGACGGCCCGCCTGGCCGTCACGCTTCTTGCCGGACCCCTCAGTGTTGTCTTGGCCCTTCTCCTTGTCCCGCCTCTCATATTCAGCCCTCTGCTTCTCAGTGAGGAGCTCAACCTGTCGGCAGTCTTGGAGAGCATGGCCTTTGGTGCGATGGATCTTGCAGTATCGCTTGTCAGAGTTCCCTGGCTTCTCGGCAACCGCCAAGGCCCGGCAGGCGACACATCCGGCAATTTCCTTGCCGGGGTCATCTGCCTTGGTTTTCTTGGTGGAGCCGGTGTCCCCAGATCCCTCGACGACAAGCACGGCTTTACCTTTGTGCTTCCTGTTGCGGCATCGGCCCTTCTTCGCCGGGGCGGCAGTATCTTCATCTGAGGAGTCGGTTCCACGCCGGCGTCTTCGCCGGGGTACTTCCTTTCCTCTTCAGCCCGGGCACATCTGTCAGCAAGAACATAGAGTTCTGCTACATCTTTCACCTTGTTCATTGCCAGCTCTTCGCGCATCTTGCGGTTACGCATGTTCTGATGGAACGCGCTGATGATGGCGGCAGGGTGAACATCAGGGATATTGTACTGTATCCGGCTGAACCTCTGTATATACTTGCGGAGACTCTCGCCTCCCTTCTGAGGAATGACGTGCAGGTCGCTCGCTTGGCCATGGGCTTGGTGGCCTCCAGTAAAGGCGCCCACAAACTCATGGCACAAATCCGACCAGGAGGAAATAGAGTCTACCGGCAAGTGCATCAACCATGACATGGCGTTTGGTTTAAGAGCCAACGGAAAGTAATTCGCAAGCACCTTATCGTCGCGGGCTCCGGCAGCTTGCATCGCAATGGTGTAGATGCTGAGGAACTCGGACGGGTGGGTCTTGCTGCTGTACTTTTCGCCCACGTCAGGTTTGAAGGTGCGGTGAGTGGGCCACTGGAACTGCCGCAGCTCACGGGTAAAAGCCGGACAGCCTACCTTGTAAGGTAGGCCTCCAGGGCTCTCCGGTGCCGGGTGGTTCACAGCAGGCCCTGCTCGCTTGTCTGACTGGTGGCGCAGTCCATGCCGGCGCTCGATAGTGGTTCGAGCGTCTTCATGTTCTCGTTCCCGAAGGACTTGGCGCTGGTCACAGTGGTTCCACGGGTCGGACGACGCTATGGAGATTTCGTCACCCGCAACGTCGCGACGGGCTAGCGTCCGCGGTACCGGGCGAGGAGGAGGCGAGTGCACCGTGGTCGCGGCGCCGCCGGCTTTCCTGCCACTTGTGCGTGGGACTCCGTCGGAGCATCGACCCGGGGGCTCCACCGAACTCGGTTCGTCTTTGTTGACCACCGCAACAAGGCTTCGGATAGTGGCTCTCCATTCGTCGAGTTTCCCCGTAGTGGGAGGAAAATCGAGGAGCAACTGCGCGTGCGCCAGGGCTTCTGCTGGCGTTGGTGGCAGCGAAACCTGCACGGATCGCGACGTGCTTCAACTTCTAACCATGTCAGAAGGAGCTCTATCATGACCCCGCGGTCGCATGCCATCTTCACCAGCGCCTCGGCGAGTGGGCAGGTCTTCTACCTCCCGGGAGTGGCGCTCGGGCCTCTTCCCGCGGCGACGCCCGGGGTCTTCGGCATGATTGCGCCGTTCGTCACGCCCCGCTTGAGAGGAGCGCACCGTCGGCGCCGGCGTGGGAGTCTTGGAGGCCCTCGCATCGCCTTCGGGCAGGGCGGTAGCGATCTTGGAAGGCCCCGCGCCACCTGCGGAGGGCCTGACTCCGTCTTTGGATTTGGCGGCGTGTGGCCCGTTACCAGGCACACGAACATCGCCGCCTCCCAAACTCCGGCTGCTGGGACGGTGTTGCTGTTCGCGAATGGCGCCCCGGGTCCTTTCTGCGACCGGTCCGCTGCTCGCCCGCGTCGGGACGGGATGTCCGGCTTCCGACGGGCCAACCGCCACCGTCGTCTTCTTCTTGGGCGCCATGACGATGAAGAAGCGTCGAACTAACTACTAAAGCCGATTCTCACAACTACGCCCCCTACCTGGCGCGCCAAAGATGTCGGTGGGAACGACACCTATGGGATCACAAGAATCCCTACTACGGTTGCGGGGCGCGAGGTCGTGAGAAGAGCGGATCAAACAGATAGCACACGGTTCGTTTATCCAGGTTCGGGTCGCGGCGACGCGTAAAACCCTACTCCTGCTTTGGTGGATTGTATATCTGTGTTCTTGAGCTAGCTATGGGGCGTGAGGAGCTCCAAAAACCCGAATCCTCCTCCTGGTCGCCTCGGGCCTCCTTTTATAGGAAAGGGGTTGCCACAGTGGCACACAGGAGGTGGAAAGGGTACAATGATGTGAGGTTATCCCTCGCAGTACATGACAAGGCGCATTTAATGCGTCTTGCCCAGGTGTCCTTGCTTTATCGGGACGGCGGAGAGCCCTGTCTCGTCCGTCGCCGCTCCCTCTCATGTCGACACGCGCCCTGGCCAGCGGCGCCCGCGGTGCCATGTAGGCAGGCAGGTAGCTGAGGTGGCGCAGCGGTGGGTCTCCAGGAAGATCCGCATGCCGCCACGCAGGTGCCTGCCCAGCTGGTTGGTCGGCAGCTACATGCGAACGGCGGTGGAGGTTTGACTGGCGTGGGCCTGATGGTGGCCCTATGGGTGTTCTTGGCAAGGGCCTTGCAGGGGCCCCGGCAAGGGTCTTGCCGTGGCGCCTGCTGTCATCCCCGGCAAGGCTCTTGCCGGGGGCCTTGTGGTCCTCCTTGGCTGGGATCCCGCCAAGGATCATCATCTTCTAAAGGGTGTATCTGATCTTGAATGTCTTCACAAAGATCTGCATGCCACCACGGGGATGTCTCCCGAATCCTTGCCCCATGGGGGCAGTGGACTCAAGGGTTCCTCACTCCGTAGGTGTGGGGCGAGCTGCCACGGCAAGGGTCTTGCCAGGTTTGCTAAAACCGCCTCCCGGCAAGGATCTTGCCAGGGGGGTCCGCTTCATCCCCTTTGCTCTTTGTGGTCTTGGTCTTGGCGTCGTTCTGCTTCTCCTAAGCTTCGGCCTTACCTTGGCTCACCTCCCTTGCCTTGCTCAGTGTGGTGGTACTCGTGGCTCAGACTGCCCGTGCACAGTTATAGGGGTACAAAAAACGTACCCCTCTTTTTATACACCGACATTCTTCAATCTCATGTAGGCATCATCATACGTATTCTTGCCCAGCCAGTCCGGAAGGCCGATCCCAATGGTGGAGAAGGGGTCTACCAAAACGGTCGCACTGCTGTGGATGTTGTGCAAAATCATGGTGATATCCGGCCGGAGGTATGCAAGCCAATCTTCGTTGTCACCGACCCAGACCTATATATAAGACGGTGGGAAGCGGAGAAATTACGGGATGGAAATGGAATAACTAAGTACTACATGATCAAACTCCATTATTGACATGCTCATCGGACAAAATCCGACTACCTCTCAACGTCGGCAACTCTAGCGAAGTCAACGTGCAACCATGGCTAGGGAGCGGTGGACTGTTCGAAGGATTGTCCCATGGAAGAACCTTCTCCTCGAGGATGCATGGAAGACCGACAAGCATGGCCTGTTTAAGCAGCATCTTGAAAAAGTTGGTGCATGAAGCACCGAGTCTTCAGGCGGTGAGGACGTCAGAGCGGCGTGCGATTTCTCCCACAGGATCGTCGTCCAAGGTCTCCCAGCCCCGATGAGGAGGAGAACCGCCTGGAGAATCCATCGGAGCAGTGATGAACTGCCTTCTCTTCGGGGGGAGGGGAACTGGTGAGGAGGAGATAAGAGCGTAGTAACCGCAGGGCCTCGTCCCTTCCAACTGTAGATCGTTCCTCAGCGAAGGGGTGAGGCTATTATTTACTACTAGTACTCCCTCCGATTCTTTTTACTCTGCGCATAAGAGCAGACCCGGATACAAAGGCAGGGGCTCGCTGCATGCTTTCTGGGCAGAAATACCTCTGGTGCATGGATGGGAGGAGTTAGAAGCTATAAATGCCCCATGCAGCCCATTGGTTGTCCGCCCGCGTTCTCCTCTCTCTGCATGCTGCAGGGATGTCTCCCTCTCTCTCACATGACTGCATGCGGTGGCGCTGGCCTATGAGAAGCTCGCGTGGAGATAGCAATCTTCTCTCCAGAAGATATTTTTTTGAAAGAAAGGGATTATGGAACGTTATGGGATTGCATTATACTGTAAATAATAGCACTAGTAAGAATTTTTGGCACTAGGTAGTAGTTTTTGGCGTGGATTAAGAAATTTTGGGTATGTTTTTGCCATTTTTTGTACACGCCAACTAGTGTCAAAAAACATCTTACATTATGTGAAGGAGGAGTACGTACTCGTACTGTAGAAGTACTAGTACTACTTTTCTCAACTAGTAGTGCGATGTACTGTACTTCTAGTCTAGTCTAGTATAGTGCACCAGTTTTGAACGCTTGAATCTCAGGGCCAAGGAGCTATAGTTGGAAGTGCAGGGTACTACTGTTCTCTAGAACCATCGTTGTACTATCAATGCAGGGGAAGTACACCTGCGTAGTGGTCTAGTGGGTACTCTCGGTGCTCTATTCAGTCGCTCCTCTCACGTAGCTGGCCTACTCAGCCGCTCCTCTCACGCACACACTAGCAGCCTGTTTATCAGTGATGGTTACTGCAGGGCAGAACATTTGAGTTATTTGATACAACGAGACTAGGCTTTTCACTTCCATTTGTGGAGGTGTAATGGATCTCGTCGAACTTTGTTAGTAGTTCCTTCTTTATGAATGAGATGAAGCAAAGCTTTTGCCTCTGTTTCAAAAAAACACGGCAAGAGGAATTTCTTTTATAGTAGAGCCGATAATGGAGTGAAGTCCATGCGTGCAATGCCACAAGCTACAGAGTAGTAGTAGAGCACTTTACGTACAGAGCCATATTGCATAGTTCCCAATGCCCCGCCAGGCTTTTCCGGCTCCTCGGGCATAATTGGGAGGCGCTAGTTTAAATATGCTACTAGCAGGAAGCTGCAAGCGAGGTGCGGCTAGGGCGAGCACGCGAGCCACGGGATGCTGGGAAGGAATACCCGTTCAACAGCTCGGCTGGCACGGCGGCTGCAACATCACCTTACCGACCTGCTCCGTCACCTCGTCTGGACCGGGGACTTCGCCATCTCCTCATTAAACTACTTCGTAGACTTCGACGTCACCATCCGACCAACTTCGTCATCTCCTCGGCAAGCCAACCTTTGCCAACATCGCCATGCTGCCGCTTCATCGCCCATCAGGCAATGGGTGTGCAGATCTAGTTCCAATTGTGGGAGTAATCTTTCTTCAGATTGCTACAACAGATAAACTAGGTGCTATTAATCCTACTAATTTTTTCTTGCTTGGATTTATTTTTATAGTAATTATTACTCTGGTTTGTTTCATCATCTGTACACAGGCATGTCAAATGATGGCCGCATTAACGATGGTTGCGTGGTGGTTCGGTCAGTTTCCTGTCCGTAGTTCGGCAAATGCCTCATCGGGGACTCGGACTGCCCTGTGAATACAAGCTTTGTCACGCCGGCGCCCTTCATTGGCTTTGATGTCAGGCCACTTCTCTTTAAAAGAAATTATTTTGCGTAAATTAATTACGCGAGGATTTCTTTTATATATTTATGTTATTATTTTTTGGACTGCACTGTTTTTGATGTGTAGGTAATCGACATCGTCATCCCAATTGGCATAAATCGGCTCACGTGATCACCATGTTGGTCGAATTGCCATACCGATATGTTTGGTTGCCTCGGGGACTTCGGCATCGCTGAGAGAACTCTACATGATCGAGTGTTCGGCACATGGGCCATATTTCTTTTATTACTCACTTTGCATAAATTATTAATTATGCAACAATTTATTTATTATTATTACTATTACCTCCGGCTTGCACTATTTTCTGTGCACAGGTAAATGATCCGGGTTGGACGGTGATGTCACCTCGGCGTACCAATGTACCACGTCACCTCGGCTAGACCGGGGGCTTCGTCAACACTTCATTAACCCACACCGGGGACTTCGGCGTCATATTGTCAGCCTGCTCTGTAGCCTCGGTCGGACTGGAGGTTACACCTCGCCACATTGGTTGTGCTATGTCGCCACTTCAAAGTGCCGAGCTCTTCGCTCCGCCACCTCGAGACCGGCTTGGGGGCTGGGACCTCGTCCCGCCGTAAGCTCGGGCCGCGTCATTGACACCGAACACATTAACTAGCTAAGTCGCTTTCATGCTCAGCTTTTCCAATTTTTAATTCTTGTTCGGTTCAACCAAACATTATAGTTATTTATTAAAAATTTAGTTTGTCAAAAACATTGTTTATTAAAAATATTCCTTTTACCCAAGTTAAACTGGGCGCTCGTAAATTTATACAAGCCATTTTATAATAATTGTTTTCTTCCTAGTCGTTGCAAATTCTTTTTCTATCACTCCTTTTTCACGCGAGTGTGTGGTCAATAGCCGGGGAGCCTAGTTTCTCTCTCAAAGCCGCTCGAGTTTAGTTCACTAAACTGGCCTAAGGGGAAGTACTCCGCCGTCGGGATAGGAGGTTGCAGCCGTAGGCTGTCCCGCTTGAAGTCTTGAGATCAGATGTGTCATATCAATGCACGACAGAAGTACAAAAATTGTAAGATCAATTTTTGGAGTGGCACCAAATGACTTGGTTTAGTTTGGACGTCAAGCTTTTACATAAGTTTTTTGGTTTTTGGAGCTTATGGCCTTTTAAACCTATTTGTGTGTCTCCAGCATAAGTCTCGTAGTACAACGCCGGACACCTTTAAAGCCAAGGTATTCCATGGACTCCGCGACAAAACATTCTCGGATATTGCTTTATATGCGTAGATTTCGAATTGTGTCTTCGATCAGTAGTTGCGTTGCCCGGCCCCTGTGCTTGCCTCCTACGTTCCGCTTTGTTCGGCTAGGTGTGCAAAGGGAGAACCACTGCGATTGTGCTTCCAGCTCGCATGGTTAAAGCGCCTCAGTGGAGAAAGCCGAGAACTGACTATCACAATAAGCGCAAACTGGTCAGTGATCTGATGACTGTGATAAACTATAAGATTGGTAGAGGTCACCCCGTGTTAAATGACAGGCCGTTCATAACATTGGCCGAAGTGTTAACGGCTTGACCTCGGATGACGCCGAATACTAACCGGGGGCTAGTAACTGGCCTCCCAACTTTAAGCTCCTATGACTAAGTGAAAGTTATAAACCCCTCATATCTGATTGCCTTGTTTCCGCTAACACAACCGCCTCCGGGCATCCAGACGTCGGCTAAGGGTTGTCTTGTTACTGCGGAAACACCCTGCGTAGCATCTACAAAGGGGTAGAAAGCCAACGATGGGCCACTTTCAAAAGATTAACGGTTGCAGTGGAGTCAAAATAAACATATATCAGCAGCGTGTGTATTGATTATACACGCATTGCCTTCCGTAATTATCGTTATAAGCCATAAATATGCATCAATTTGACTTAATATTTTGGCCAAAGCTGGGTTGCCTGGCTCCTGTGCATACCCCTACGTTCCCGATTGTTCGGCTAGGCGGTAAAGGGAGCACCTCTGTGATTGTTACTACCGGGTCATTTGAGTTAGTATCTCAGACTGGGTGAAGCCGAAAGCTAGCGATTTTAAAGGATATAATTGGTCAGCAACGACGGAAGTGAAATTTTAGGTTCGCTAAAAACCACATAGTTCGGGAACTTTCTCCAAACTGAATCCCCAATATTTTCCTCCCACATTGATCGGAGGTGAGGTTTCATGATCATGATCAGCGTGACAACTCAAAGAAAGGAACCGATAGCGGGACTATTTTCTTTGGAAGATGTTTTTTGCATTTAATAGCAATATAGCATATCTCTCCGCATACCTTTGTTTATAAAACCATATGGACGGAGTGCCTTATTTGTCGTAAAACTTTGCCCTTGTAAAGGTTTTATAAAGTAGGACAAACACTCCCCAGCTACTGGCCGAGGAGGTTGAAGCCGATGGTCGATCAACAAATTTTTGTACAATGCGGATCCGAGCATTAATGATGTAAAGTACTTGGATAAATAGAATCATTACACATAAAAAATGTGAGTAAAATCCATTTACTGCAACCCATCTTTTAAAACCCCTTTGGGTCTACTTTGGCGAGCTCGAATTTCTACCAGCTCTAAGCTCCTTTAAGAGATCTTATTCTCTTTCTGAGAAGTTTGTGTTAAACACAACATATTTTTCTGTCAAACGAATATCAATCCTTAATTCGGCCACCCGTGCCCACATTAAGGCTCGGGGGCTACTGGGCTTCGCGGTCATTATTTATAAGTATTAAAGGGGCACATCGATCCCCGGATCTGGTGTTGCCACCCGACCAGTGGCTCGGAGCTACTGCATTGCCTATTCAATGCAGAAAATCAAAGTGCTCTGTGTTCAGCATGACCGAACTGTGGACAAGCGCGTCTTCAGACAACAATAAGTACCATCTGCGACTTATCCCGGATCAAGCAAATATATCACGGCTACTTCTCATGACCCTCTCTCAATGGCCCGTCTGTCGATCACTATTACCTCTAATATATTACACTGCGTTTCTATTCCTACGTATGATGCCGAGATAGGAGTTGATCCTCATGCCGATTTCGCGAATCGACACGAGTCTCAGGGGCTACTAGGATCAGCGGTTTCATGTTTTTCTTCAGGTGCATTTTGGGTTTTAGATCGACACACACCTTGAGGGCTACTGGTTATACATATTGAAAGCAAATAAATTTACATGCATCGGAAATAAAATCCGCAAACAATCAGGCTATGACCGAGGTGCTGAACCACCTCGAAAGCATTTCGGGATATAGCTCGGATGCAAGTGGATGGCTCCATAGAGGTCATTTCCGGCATTAAAATTGGCTAAAATCCTTCAACTTTTTTGAACCAAGGTGATGCATGACACCTCGGATATAGTCCGGCGTTGGAGCTCGGATACAGTCCGGCGTTGGAGCTTGGGCATAGTCTGGCGTTGGAGCTCGGCTATAACAAGACTCTTTGGATACAATTTCTACCTTTTGAGCATGCGTTGGTTTTCCCTTCAAGAGGAAAGGGTGATACAGCAAAGTAGCGTAAGTATTTTCCTCAGTTTATGAGAACCAAGGTATCGATCCAATAGGAGACTACACGGAAGTCCCTCGTACATGCACAAACAATCATGAACCTTGCAACCAACGCGATAAAGGGGTTGTCAGTCCCTTCACGGCCACTTGCAAAAGTGAGATCTAATAAAGATAATAAGATAAATATTTTTGGTATTTTTGTTGTATATATAGATTGAAAAGTAAAGATTGCAAAATAAACGGCGACAGAAATGGCTAGTTGTCGGGAGATAATATAATGGAGAATAGACCCTGGGGCCATAGGTTTCACTAGTGGCTTCTCTCAAGATAGCATAATCTACGGTGGGTGAACAAATTACTGTCGAGCAGTTGATAGAAAAGAGCATAGTTATGAGAATATATAGGCATGATCATGTATATAGGCATCACGTCCATGACAAGTAGACCGAAACGATTCTGCATCTACTACTATTACTCCACACATCGATCGCTATCCAGCATGCATCTGGAGTATTAAGTTCATAAGAACAGAGTAATGCATTAGGCAAGATGACATGATGTAGAGGGATAAACTCAAGCAATATGATATAAACCCAATCTTTTTATCCTCGATGGCAACAATACAATACGTGCCTTGCTGCCCCTGCTGTCACTGGGAAAGGACAACGCAAGATTGAACCCAAAGCTAAGCACTTCTCCCATTGCAAGAAAGATCAATCTAGTAGGCCAAACCAAACTGATAATTCGAAGAGACTTGCAAAGATATTTAAATCATGCATATAAGAATTCAGAGAAGAACCAAATATTGTTCATAGATAATCTTGATCATAAACCCACAATTCATCGGATCTTGACAAACACACTGCAAAAATAATTACATCGAATAGATCTCCAAGAGAATCGAGGAGAACTTTGTATTGAGATCCAAAGAGAGAGAAGAATCCATCTAGCTAATAACTATGGACCCGAAGGTCTATGGTAAATTACTCACACATCATCGGAGAGGCTATGGTGTTGATGTAGAAGCCCTCCGTGATCGATTCCCCCTCCGACGGAGCGCCGGAAAAGTCCCCAAGATGGGATCTCAGGGGTACAGAAGGTTGCGGCGGTGGAAATAAGGTTTCGTGGTGCTCCTGGATGTTTTCAGGGTATATGAGTATATATAGGCAAAATAAGTAGGTCGGTGGAGCTGCAAGAGGCCCACGAAGGTGGGGGGCGAGCCCACCCCCCTGCGGCACGCCCTCCCGCCTCGTGGCTTCCTTGCTGCTTCCTTGACGTCCACTCCAAGTCTCCTAGATTGCGTTTGTTCCCAAAACGATCCTCGCGAAGGTTTTATTTCATTTGTATTCTGTTTGATATTCCTTTTCACTGGTAGAAAAAGGGCCTTTAGTCCCGGTTCGTAAGGGCCTTTCGTCCCGGTTCCGGAACCGGGACTAAAGTGTCGGTACTAATGCCCTGACCCTTTAGTCCCGGTTCAGTCCAGAAGCGGGACTAAAGGCCCTCCACGTGGCCGGTCCACCTTTAGTCCCGGTTGGTAACACCAACCGGTACTAAAGGAAATTTTCTGATTTTTTTTGAATTTTTTTTGAAATTTTTTTTGAAATTTTTTTATTTTCAAATTTCTGAATTATTTTAACCTCTAATCTCTAATCACCCCTCATCACTGCTCAATTTAATCTCTAATCACCCCTCATCATTCCAAATCATCTCACTTCCCGAACGGTCACCCATCCTCTCACTACTCCAGCCTGAGCATGCTTAACTTCCGGGTTCTATTCTCCCTCGTTTCCAAGTCTGCACTTGTTGTTTTCCTGACAATAGTAAGATGTCAATCCTATTAACCCTCAGGAATTTAGCTTGAGCATGAAGTCACATATTTCACTGTTTGAATTTAAAACTATTGTTTTAAAAAACAATAATTTTTTAGTAACACTAATGTTTCTTGAATAAGTAGTTTGACCATAGTTTGACCATAGTTTGACCAGATTTGACCAAAATTCAAAAAAGGTGAAATAATTATTTAATAACACTAATATTCTTGAATAATTATTTAGTAACACTAATACTTCTTGAATAAGTAGTTTGACCATAGTTTGACCAGATTTACTGAAAATTTAAAAAAACTGAAATTTGAGCATAACTTTTTTTCCTTTTGGAATTTGAGGATTCTAGAAATTTGCAAACAGGCCATAGGCAGTCTCCATCGGATGTAACTTTTCGAGTAGATGATTTTTCATATAAAAAACTTTTTAATCCGAGTTCGTATGCAAAAGTTATGCCCATTTTACAAATTCCAGAGAGATTTTGCAAATAAAGTCAAAATTCACATTTGCAAATTTTCCCAACAACTAGACCACATATCACATGGAAACTTATTTTCTTTTATTTTTTTGACATTTCCATCATTTTCTTTTATTTTTTTTAAAACTGAAAAGGCGATCCACAGGGGGGTTATAGTTTGAAAATGGGACCTTTAGTACCGGTTCGTGGCACGAACCGGGACTAAAGGTCTCATCCCCATTAGTCCCGGTTCATGCCTCAAACCGGGACTAAAGGTCTAATCTTTAGTCCCGGTTTGTGGCACGAACCGGGACCAATGGTTGTGGGCCAGGAGCGAGGCCCATTGGTCCCGGTTCATCCCACCAACCGGGACCAAAAGGTCTAAATGAACCGGGACTAATGCCTTAGCCGCACGAACCGGGACCAATGCTCACATTAGTCCCGCTTCTAGACTTAACCGGGACTAATGGGCTGCGCCGCCCTGGACCATAGCCCTGTTTTCTACTAGTGTTTCTACGGAACACTGAAATAGGCAAAACAAACAACAATTTGCACTGGGCCTTCAGTTAATAGGTTAGTCCCAAAAATAATATAAAAGTGCATAATAAAGCCCATTAAACATCCAAAACAGATAATATAATAGCATGGAACAATCAAAATTATAGATAAGTTGGAGACGTATCAAGCATCCCCAAGCTTAATTCCTGCTCGTCCTCGAGTAGTTAAATGATAAAAACAGAATTTTTGATGTGGAATGCTACCTAGCATAATTTTCAAAGTAATTCTCTTTATTGTGGCATGAATGTTCAAATCCGAAAGATTCAAGAGAAAAATTTAATATTGACATAAAATAATAATACTTCAAGCATATTAACTAAGCAATTATGTCTTCTCAAAATAACATGGCCAACGAAAGTTTATCCCTACAAAATCATATAGGTTGGCTATGCTTCATTTTCATCACACAAAAGTGCTCTCATCATGCACAACCCCGATGACAAGCCAAGCAATTGTTTCACACTTTAGTAATCTTAAACTTTTTTCAACTTTCACGCAATACATGAGCGTGAGCCATGGACATAGCACTATGGGTGAAATAGAATATGATAATGGAGGTTATGTGGAGAGGACAAAAAAGAGAAAGTCTCACATTGACGCGGCTAATCAACAGGCTATGGGGATGCCCATCAATTGATGTCAATGCAAAGAGTAGAGATTGCCATGCAACGGATGCACTAGAGCTATAAATGTATGAAAGCTCAACAAAACAAACTAAGTGGGTGTGCATCCAACTTGCTTGCTCACGAAGACCTAGGGCATTTGAGGAAGCCTATTGCTGGAATATACAAGCCAAGTTCTATAATGAAAATTTTCCACTAGTATATGAAAGTGACAAAGTAAGAGATGTTGACATGGATTTTGACCAAGATAAAATAAATTTACAAACTGCATAAAATATAGATGTAAAACGGGAAAAACCCTTTTATAATGAAAAGAATCTATTTTAAAATATATAATTGACCGTTCAAAATAAGGACTGACAAAATAGGATATGATATATTTACGAATGTCGGTAACGCACATATTAAACCGACAATTGGGAAATACGGCGAAACTCGTCAAATTTTGTCATGAGAAAAAAATATAAAGGACATGGCTCGCACGTAGGCCGCCGCCACCGACAGCGAAAATACAAACATAAAATTTCCGTGAGGAACGCTAAGATCGCCAAAATGTTGGCTATATGATAAATGTTCGGTTTTGTTCCATTGACAAAATAAAATGTTGAAACGATGCAAAAAAATCGTGCTAATGAAATATACGCACCGTGTACTTGATCAAATATTCATCTGATAATCCATATGACGCTAGACCTTGATTTGCATTAAAAAATATAAATTGACATGCACACCCCGACTCCAGGCCTTAATGAGCTATTTAATAGCTAATCGTGCTTAGTTCAAAAAATATGGCCACAGATGCATGGACGTGTTTCTCACAAGGCTGCAGTGCATGCATGCGAATAGTACTACAAGGCCCACACAATGATTTAAAATAGTCTAAGCCCACATGAGCTAACGAAAAGTTGCCAGTAAAGAAATAGGAGAAAATGAAAGAGACCAACCCCGCTACCACTATCCCCATGATTCCACGATGAGGACGTGGGCACTCGTACGTTGGCTGGCGAGAGCCTCCTTCTACTCTCAGCCCATCCCTATAAATACTAGATCACTTGGCTGCTCCAGAGTCGGCCTCCAGTTCGTTTCTTTCCTCTGCGAAAAATCACACACACATACAAACTCACAAAGAAGAGAAGAGAAAGAGGCAGGCATGCTGCGTCCTGTTGGTTTGAAGGTGAGACTCATGGCTCTCTTCTAGCCCCTGGTTTGGCCATTATGGTACAGACCAGGGAACTTTCTTCTTCCTCCTCTCCCAAAATTCTTGCCCTTGGTCCGACCATTGTGGTACAGGCCAGGGAGCTTTCTTCTTCTTCTTCTAAATTTCTAGCCCTCGGTTCGGCCATCATGGTACAAATCAAGGAGCATGTTTCATCTCTCAAACAAAATTCTTGCCCATAGTCCGGCCATCGTGGTACAGACTAAGGTGCATTGTTTAATCTATCTCAAAATTTTGTCTTTGGTCTGGCCATTTTGGTACAGACTAAAGAGTATGTTGCATCCTTCCCAAAATTTTGTCCTTGGTTCTGCCATCGCGGTACAAACCAAGGAGCATGTTCCCAAACTTTCGCCTTCGGCTCGGCCATCGCGGTACGAGTCAAGGAGTATGCATGGTTCTTGTAAGCACGATTCCTTTAAATGTTGCATGCGCTTCGTCCTATTGATCTCCGTCTTGGTTCGGTCCCTTTAACGATACAAGCCAAGATGAACGCCTCGTTCCTTGGTTTGGTCTCTATCCATGGATACAAATCAAGAGAGTGTCATAGGTGCGAAAACCTCATAAAAAATTGACTTAATTTGGTCATCATTAAAAAAATGGATATGACTAAGTTGGAATGAAATTACGAAGGCACTAAACTGGACTCATGATAATCTCTTGTTTGGTTGCATCACGGGCATTATGTGTCACGCTAGTTGCAATACAAACAAGAGCATAAAAATATATTCCCTCACTTGGTTACGCTGCACGTGGGCATTATCTTAATGCCACGCGGTGTTAGTAGTAATACGAGCAGGGCAAGACTTAATTAAAAAATGTGTTCACGATACACACCTAGAAACCAAATCATGCAAGATGAATGATAAAACATGTTGCATCATAAAAAAACCAATCTTACTTGGTTGCGCTACACGTGGGCATTATCATAATGCTACACGGTGTTAGTAGTAATACAAGTAAGAGAAAATTAAACAAAGTATTCAGGCCACATATTTGGTCCAAAGTCAAATAAAACATGTCATGAAATGCTCCAATGCTATAAGAGCCTAAACTATTAGCATCGTCATAAATGGATATCACAAACTCACTTTACTTGGGTCATGCTACACACAAGCATCAATAATGTGACACTATGTGGAGTTAGTACTAATACCATGTAAGGTACAAACATAAGCAAAAATGATAAATGATAAATGACTCATGCAACATCATAATTGCTCCACAAACCTTTGCCTGGTTATGCTGCACGTGGGCATTATCTTAGTGTCACGCGGTGTTAGTAGTAATACAGGTAAAGAAGAACTTAATAAAAAATAAGTTCACTCCACATCCACATATGCATACAAAATTCATGCAAAATACATGATAAGGCATATTTCATGTAGCCCACATAGGCTTTAAACAAATAAAAAATATCATAAACAAACTCCATTCGGGTCAAGCTATACGTGTGTGTCATATCATTGCACCGCGTGGTTAGTTTTGATACCGTGTGAAGTTAAAGTCAACAAAATATGGCACATATCATATGCACTATAAAAAGCATCAAAATTGTGTCAGAAAGCTTCAGCCCATTACGCTACACACGGGCACCATGTCAGTGTCGCGCGGTGATAGTAGTAATGTCATGATGCAAAACTTATTAAAATTGGCATGTCACATGTATCCATGCCACCAAAACCAAAGATGTCATATAAAATTCCCAAAGAAAAACATACCCATATCCTATGTGCCAAACGTAGGATAAAACTAAGCCTAGCCAAAACCAACCTTCATTCTGCACCATCATATAAATGAGGTTGAACACAAATAAATTTGTTGCATGTTAGGAAAATATATACTCCAACATATCAAACATGAAATTATGGAGAAGTACTTGCATGAAAGCAAACTTCGAGTACCCAAGCGGGAGTGCATCAACGATCGTGAGGAGGATTTTTCTTGTAGCATATTGTAATAGGAATGTGTTGCAATCTTATGTAATAGATATGTTGGAATTCTTAATCAGGGGTTTTCTCTTCGGAGATGTAACTAACAGAATTTTTATGTAAATGTAAGAGTTCTG
The DNA here is from genome assembly GCF_003073215.2 of Triticum urartu. Classification (NCBI taxonomy): domain Eukaryota; kingdom Viridiplantae; phylum Streptophyta; class Magnoliopsida; order Poales; family Poaceae; genus Triticum; species Triticum urartu. Next base: position 633,154,065 of record NC_053028.1, on the reverse strand, counting down.
GAAATAAAGTACCTGCAATGTTTGATCCTATTTTTATTGTATGCATCTACGCATTTAAATTTCATTCTGTATCAATGACGTGGACGCGTGTCTCACGCCCCGCCATTTTCCCGTCATCAGATTCTGGCACGCCCGGTGGGACATATTTCTCCCATGCTCTTCGAATTCCAACACAGGGTTGCAACATATGAATTTCCATAGTACATAGCGCATGAAACATTATGTACGCATATACAAGAAAATATTGAAGAAAACTAATATATGGTTTTCTCTATTTTGAAGGTATGGAGGGACAAGTCCAACAGTTTGTCACTCTCCGCTTTGGTGACCTCTGGCTGGGTGTGCCAATTGGTCCGCTTGTGGCTGCAGTTAGCAAGAGTTTGGAAACAACAGCTGCATCCCCAGCTAAGCCAGAAGAAAAGGAAGTCTCCTCTGCACTAAAGGAGGGGTTTACTCCTGTGCTCACAAAGTCAGCAAAGAGAAGGATGCGTGCAGCTGCAAGAGCATCTAAGGATCAGCATGTACGCGAAGCTTCTTCATCTACTTCAGTGCCTCCTGGTTTCACAAAGATGTCACCTACCAAGGTCATGAGCCATGAGGTACCAGCAAAGGTTGTTTGCATGACACCCGAAGAGTGGCATGTTCTTGCAAAACAGACGAGACCACTAAAGGTGGCGTCGCCAAGACAATTTGCTTCAACTACATCGACCAAAGTCACAGTGCCCCTTACACCTTCAAAACTTAGGGTGGGCGCACACAAAGGGTCAGGAGAAAGCTCCCATAAGCTTATCCCAAGCAACGTAGGGGCAGCACAAAGGTCTTGCTCCGCGGACAAAGGAAAGGGTGTAATGGCTGAGGACACTGAGTCTTCCTCACATAAAGGATCGTCTCGTCCAAGAAACCAACTGCGTGTTGATGCACCTGAATTTATCCCCACCATGGG